>NW_026057582.1:110648682-110838503 GCF_023721935.1 Panthera uncia | reverse complement strand
ATAAAATATATATTATATAAAATATATTATATATATAATATATATATATATTATATATAAAATATATATATAATATATATATTATATATATAAAATATATATATATATATTAGGGACACGCCCATCACCCAGCTTCAACAATTAACCAGGTTATGGGGCAACCTTATTTCATATATACCTTTCCCCTCTCTCACTCCTAGATTATTTTGAAGCAAATCTAAGATATTATTTCATCTACAACTGTTTCAGTGTGGATCTATAAAAGATAAAGCCTTTAAAAAATATAACTATAGGGGCGCACCTGGGTGGCTCAGTGAACTGAGTGACTGACTCTTCATTTTGGCTCAGGTCATGATCTCACAATTTGTGAGATTGAGCTCCGTGTCTGGTTTTGTGCTGATAGTGTGAGGCCTGCTTGGGATTTTCTCTCTCTCTCTCTCTCTCTCTCTCTGTCTCAAAATAAATAGATAAACTTAATATATATGAGATATATATATATATATATTTTTTTTTTTTTTGAGAGAGAGAGAGAGAGAGAGAGAGAGGCAGAGGGAGAGAGAGAGAATCCCAAGCAGACTTCATGCTCAGTGAGGAGCCCGATGTGGGGCTCAATCCCATGACCCTGGGATCATGACCTGAGCCAAAATCAAGAGTTGGTCGCTCAACCAACTGAGCCACCCAGATGCCCCAGAGTCTATATTTTCAACACATTTTGGTGCTGATCAAACTAAAGTTACGTTGCCTATCATTTTGAAAATCATAGGCTACATTAAAAATGTAATAAAAGTGAAATGCTGTCTTTCCAGAAACATGTCCCTTTGTTCAGACACAACAATTTTGCCCCAAACCCCAGGAATTCACAGACCCTCCCTGCAAGCCTTGCCTGGAATCCAGGATCCATTAGACTGTCACTGGGGCCCATAATGATGGAAGAAGACTTGGGAGGACTAGAAATAACCATTTTGCCCCATATGAATGTAGCAAGTAGGGACAGCTAATGGGTCTTGTAATATGAGACCCAGGAGAAGAGAGGTTAGGAGTGGTCATGGCATAGTCTGTGCCCTGGTCACACCTACAGTGGAGATCTAGTTTTACCAAACTAAGATGACAAAGGTCTGTTCCTTGGTGAAGGATCACTTGTTAGAATGAGGACCATTTGGGTGTTGAAAAGAACTTTCCAGCAGAACTTTCTGCATGACACGCCTGATGGATGATATTCACATGTAGGTACACATTTTTAAATTCCTTGTGCCTGATTGCAACTTTACCTTTTTTTTTTTATTTTTTTTTTAACATTTATTTATTTTTGAGACAGAGAGAGACAGAGCATGAACGGGGGAGGGGCAGAGAGAGAGGGAGACACAGAATCCAAAGCAGGCTCCAGGCTGTGAGCCATCAGCCCAGAGCCTGACGCGGGGCTCGAACCCACGGACTGCGAGATCGCGACCTGAGCTGAAGTCGGATGCTCAACCGACTGAGCCACCCAGGCGCCCCACCTTTTTTTTTTACTCACTGGACTATTTATTTCCTTATACCCAGTTTCTTGATATGGGTAACACTGAATAGTTTTCTTTTTTCTTTTAAGTCATTCCCAGATATGTAGTCACTGTGATAGAATGATAGGAAGGGGCTGAGCCAAAGACCTGGATTCAAATCCTTTCTCCACTGCTGAATTACTACTGGTTCTGAGCCTCCCTGTCTTCATCCATAAAACAGAGTCATATCTGGCCCACTTCAAATGTTCTCAGGCTGTGTAATGGCCTAAGACACAGTAGGTTCTCACCAAAAATTAGTTTCTCTGCAATGCTTCCAGCTTTGAGAATCTGAGACCACACCTCTGATGATCCAGTCCCAGCTTTGAGAAATCTTGGTCTGTTTTCCTTTAAAAAAATTTTTTTTTAAACATTTATTTATTTTTGAGACAGAGAGAGACAGAGCATGAACAGGGGAGGGTCAGAGAAAGAGGGAGACACAGAATCTGAAACAGGCTCCAGGCTCTGAGCTGTCAGCACAGAGCCCGACGTGGGGCTCGAACCCACAGATCGCGAGATCATGACCTGAGCCAAAGTCGGACGCTTAACCGACTGAGCCACCCAGGTGCCCCTCTGTTTTCCTTTTAAAGGTGCAAACTTTATTCTTCTGAAATGAACTTTATACTTGGTGATAATTGTAGATTCACATGGTCTCATGTACCTTTCACCAATTTCTTCCAGTGGTAACTTCCTGCATAACAAGAGCACCATAACACAACCAGAAAATTGACATTGACAGAACCCATTGGCCTTATTCAGATTTCACCAGTTTTACATGCACTCGTGCGTGTGTGTGCGTTTAGTTTTGTGCAGTTTTATCACATGTGGGGATTTGGCAAAGTTCATTTTTAACATTTATTTATTTTTGAGAGAGACCGAGATAGTGTGAGCGGGGGAGGGGCAGAGAGAGAGGAAGACACAGAGTCTGAAGCAGGCTCCAGGATTGAGCTGTCAGCACAGGGCCTGACGTGGAACTTGAACCCATGAGCTGTGAGATCGTGACCTGAGCTGAAGTTGGACACTCAACCAACTGAGCCACCCAGGTGATCCTAATAAGTAAGTTTTTTAAAGTATATTTATTTTGAGAGAGAGGGGGAGGGGGGAGGGGCAGAGAGAGAGGGAAAGAGAGAATCCCAAGCAGGTTCCATGCTGTCAGCGCAGAGCCCAACAGGGGGCTCAGTCTCACAAACTGAGATCATGACCTGAGTCAAAATTAAGAGACAGACATTTAACTGACTGAGCCTCCCAGGCACCCCAATAAATAAGTTTTAATAAATAACTGGATAAATATCATTTTTAAGGGGTGCCTGGGTAGCTCAGTCAGTTAAGTGTCTGACTCTTGGTTTTGGCTCAGGCCATGCCCTCGTGGTTGGTGGGTTCAAGCAACAAGTCAGGCTCCAAGGTGACGGCACCGAGCCTGCCTGGGACTCTCTCTCTCTCCCTCTCTCTCTCCGCTCCTCCTTCCACTGGTGCGCTTGCACTTTCTCTCTCAAAATAAATAAATAAACTTAAAAAAAAAAAACATTTTAATTGTCACATAGCCTTCCATTCCATGAATAAACCACAATTTCTTCATGCCCTATTGTTTTTTTCCTCTAACTACACTTCATTGAACATTCTTATACATTTAAATTTGTGTCCAGTTATTTCCTAAGAGTAAATTGTTAGAGGTGGAGTTTATGGGTCTGACGGGTATCTACTTATAAATGTATGTACCTTTTCTTTTATTGGTGTAGAAAATATTTGGATGTTTAATCTTGGAATTTATTTTTGTGAATTGTGTAAGATAGCCAATTGCCCCAATACCATTTATTGGACAATCCATTCTTACTTACTTGAAATACCTTCTTTATCATGTAGTAAATCCTTAGATACCCATAGATCATGTTCTGGACTCCCTGGTAGGACTCTCTGTTGGGATCTGTTAATCTTTCCTAAGCCAGTAAAAGCATGGTATTTTGATTGCTCTAGCTTTGTAGTTTCTTCTGACATCTGGTAAGGCAAGCCCTTGCATTAAATTTGAGATAAATTAGCTTCTTTAAAACTTTGAATCTTCCCACTCAAGAACATTTATTCGAGTCTTCTTTTTTTTTTTTTTTTCTTTGTGCAAGTCTTCTTTTACGTCATTCAAAAAAAGTGTTTGTTGTTTTCTTCTCCTGGACTTTCTACATTTTAAAAGTTATTTTGGGGGCACCTGGGTGGCTTAGTCAGTTAAGCATCAGACTTCAGCTCAGGTCATGATCTTGTGGTCAGTGGGTTCGAGCCCCACTTCGGGCTCTATGCTGACAGCTCAGAGCCTGAAGCTTTGGATTCTGTGTCCCCCTCTTTCCTCTCTGCCATTCCCCTGTTCATGCTCTGTCTCTGTCTCAAAAATAAATAAAGATTAAAAAATAAATAAAAGTTTATTCTTGGGTTTTTTTTTTTAATGTTTATTTTTGAGAGACAGAGAGAGACAGCATGAGCGGGAGAGGGCAGAGAGAGAGAGTGGGAGACCCAGAATCGGAAGCAGGCTCCAGGCTCAGAGCTGTCAGCACAGAGCCCAATGAGGGGCTTGAACTCACGAACCATAAGATCATAACCTGAGCCGAAGTCGGACGCTCAACCGACTGAGCCACCCAGGCGCCCCTTGGGTTTTTTTGTTGTTGTTGTTACATTTATTTATTTTTGAGAAACAGTGAGACAAAGCATGAGCGGGGGAGGGGCAGAGAGAGAAGAAGACACAGGATCTGAAGCAGGCTCCAGGCTCTGAGCAAGCGGTCAGCACAGAGCCTGATGCAGGGCTCGAACCCACGAACTGGGAGATCATGACCTGAGCCAAAGTTGGACAGTCAACCGACTGAGCCACCCAGGTGCCCCTATTCTTGGGTATTTTATTATATCTATCTATCTATCTATCTATCTAGTAGGTCTACAGAGAAATGATTGACTTTTATGTTCATCCTGTAATAATGGATAGAATAATAAACTCCATAAGAGTTCAGTATGTGTCTATTCCCACCACAGCTCTGCCTGGTCCAGCCCCCAAGTATAAGAATATCTGGGCCACTTTCTTATGTTTTTTTTTTTTTTTTTTTTTCAGTTGATTACATGTCCTCAAGACAGTTTATCTTACCATCTTTCAAATAAAAATTCTCTCTTTTTGAGGGGGGGCGACTGGCTGGCCAAGTGGGTGGAGCATGAAAGTCTTGATTTCCAGATGGTGAGTTCAGCCCCACGTTGGGCGGAGGGAGAGTTTATTTAAAAAATAAAAAAAAATTAAATAAAAATTAAATTCTTTTTAGTGTCCAAACCTTTTCTTATGTTTTCTTGCCTTTGTGCAATGGCTAGGACCTCCAGAACACTGTTGAATAATAGGGGCGAGAGCAGGCATTCCTAGGGGGTTTCCACCAGTTAGACAATCTGAAGTTCTCCCTAGAGGAAGAGGTCCCAGGACCCAGCAAGCTCCTTAAGACTAGGTCATCGCTCAGGAATCCCACTTAGCGGCAGCACAGCCGAGTTGTTCAGAGCCGGCAGCGGGGCACCAGCCAGACCCCGCTTCGGAGCGTCCCAAATCCAGGCCAGCGGCCGAGTTTCGTCGCGGTCACCGACCCAAGAGGGGGATCTCGGGTGGGCCGCTGGATCCTTTGACAGGGAGGCCAGGAGGTGCCCGCGCAGCGGCTGCACTCCCGGCAGCGCCCCCCGGTCGGTGTAAGCGTTTGCTCTTACGCCCAAGGGCCCATCAGCTCCCTCAAAAGTTGGGTCTGGCCGGCAGGCGGGATCTCTGGCGCCAGGCCGCCGCCGTGGGGAGCTGGCGCGAAGTGCGGGGCTGGAATTCTGGGTGTGGCTGCCCTCCCGCGGCGCCGGGTGACCCTGGGCCTCTCAGCTCTTGCTGAGGCAGGCGCCGTAATGGACCAGTGGTTCTCGCCTGGGGTGGAGCAGCAGCAGGTGAGGGTGCTGGGGAGGGGTGGACCCGGGAGGAAGGTTGCGGGCCTTGGCAGCCCCCCTCCCCCCAGGGCACCAGGATGGGGGATGTGCAATCCCTTCTCCTCCCCTCCTCCAGCGTCTCTGCCGTCTTTCACTGGTGGGAAGGCGGGATCTGACCTGTGCGGAACAACATCCTCACTTGTAGTCACAGGCCTGTCCTCACGCTACATCCCTAGGATGCAGTCACCACCCTGGGAGGGAGGGAGGAAGGAGGAGCAGGCCTTTAGCACCCGAGTCTGGATTCATACCCCCCTACCCCGCCAAGATTGTCCCTGGCTGGAGTTACCTATCTTGTCCTCGGCTGCTGAAGTGACTGCCTTCACTCTTCCTCCTCCTTGCCTCTCAGCAAACTTCACAGATTCCCATTCCTCCTTTTGAAGCAACACTCCTGCGGCCTCCACTGACAGCCTCCATCCCTGGCTTTCTTTCTACCTCTTGGCTCACTCTCTCCTAGTCTCCTCCTCCCGGGGACACTCTCTTCCACACAGTCTTTAAGTGTTGTGCTTCTTCAGATCCCAGATTTATCTCCTCCCTCTCCCCCTCCTTGAGATGCAATTCCCATGCCATAAAATTCATGCTTTTAAAGTGTACAATTCAGTGGCTTTTAATGTGTTCACCAAGTTGTGCAGCCATCACCACTGTCTAATTCCAGAACAGTCTCATCACCCCAAAAAGAAACCCTGTGCACATTAGTCACTTCCCATTTCCCCTTCCCCCGGCACCTTGGCAACCACTAATCTACTTTCTGTTTCTATGGATTTGTCAGTTCTCGACATTTCCCGTACATGGACTCATAACAGTACGTGGACTTTTGTAACCGGCTTCTTTCACTTAGCAGAATGTTTTCAAGGTTCATTCAGATTGCAGCTTGTATCGATACTTCACTCCTTTTTATGGCTCCATAATATTCCATTGTGTGGCTCTGCCACAGTTTATCTGTTCATCAGTTGATGGGTATTTGGGTTGTTTCTATCTTTTGGCTAATTATCATAATGCTATGAGCATTCTTGTAGGAGATTTTGTGTGGACATGTTTTCAGTTCTCTCAGGGTGTATACCTGGGAGTGCTATAGTAACTCTGTGGTTAACCATTTGAGGAACCACCAAACTGTTTTCCAAAGCCGCTGTTCCATTTCACATTCCCACCAGCAACATATGAGGGTTCCGATTTCTCCACATCCTCACCAACATCTAATATCGACTATGATCTCCTAGTGTGTGTGAGGTGGTATCTAATTGTGGTCTTGATTTTGCATTTCCCTGATGGCTAAGGATGTTGAGCATCTTTTCGTGTACTTTTTCGTCATTTGACATCACCTTTGGAAAAATGTTTATTCAAATATTTGCCCATTTTTAGTTGGGTTATTTGTCTTTATTGTTCAGTTTTAAGAGTTCTTTTTTAAAAAATTTATTTTAATTGTGGTCAAGAAAAGCACATAAGATTTACCATCTTAACCGTTTGTAAATGCATTTGTGCAGTTCAGTAGGTGTTACGCATATTCATATTGTTGTGCAACCAGTCTCCAGAACTTTTTCATCTTGCAAAACTGAGATACCCATTAAATACCTCTCCATCTTCCCCTCTCTCCAGCCCCTGGCAACCACCATTCCGCTTCCTGTTTCTTTGATTTCGATACTCTAGATACTTCATATAAGTGGAATCATATAGTTTTGTCTTTGGTAACTGGCTTATGTCACTTAGTATAATATTTTCAAGATTGTAGGAGTTATTTAATTTTCTGGATATTAGTCACTTATCAGATACATGACCTGCAAATGTTTTCTCCTATTCTGTGGGTTGTCTTCACTTTCTTGGTATCATTAGCTGCACAAAATTTTGCAGTTTTGGTGAGGCTCAATTTATCTTTTCTTCTGTCTTCTGCTTTCTGTGTTATATCTTAGGAAAAGGTTGCCTAATCAAAGAACACAAAGATTTACACTTGTTTTCTTTTTTTTTTTTTAAATGTTTTAATTTATTTTTGAGAGAGAAACACAGAGTGCAAGTGGGGGAGGGGCAGAGAGAGAGGGAGACATTAAAAGTCTGTGTTAGCTCTAACATTTTTGAGCTTATTTTTATATATGCTGTGCAATAGGGGTCCATGTTAATTCTTTTGCATGTGAATATCCAGTTGTCCCAGCACCGTTTGTTGAAGAGACTAATTTTTCTCCTATTGACTTGGTTTTGGCACCCTTGTTGATTCTCTTCTTTGTGTATCCACTTTCCCTGGGGGATCTTGTATTCATTCATGGGCCGATAACTCAGGAATTTATCCCTTTAGTCTTGACCTTTCTCCTGAGCTCCTTACTCACGTATAGCTTGACATCTTCACTTAAATGTTTCTCACACATCTTCAAGACTGAACTCATGATTGTTTCCTTCAAATATGCTCTTTTTACAATATGTTTTTCCCTGTTTCATCTTAGCAAGGCAGAGTAGTATTCTACTTGCTTAAGCCAGAAATCTACAGTAATATTTGGCACTTTTTCCCTTATACCCCATATCCAATGGATCACCAAGTCAGGTTGATTTTTATTCGGAAATATATATCCTGAATCCATCCCTGGCCCTCCATCACCACTGCCACGAAGTCTGAGACATCATCTCTCTGCTGGAATACAGTCTGCTAGCTGATTTGTCTCCACGGAAAATTTTCAACATATACAAAAGAGGAGAGATTGCAGGGTGGGTACCCATGTATCCATCACCCAGCTACAATACCCATCAACAGAAGATTGCCCCTCTTTCATCAATATTCACCTCTACTCCCCCTTTCCCACCTCCTTTGGGTTACTTTGAAGCAAATCTGTGTGTCAGAGTGACTTTTTTTTTTAATTTAAGTAATCTCTGCACCCTACGTGGGGCTCAGACTCACCACCCTGAGATCAACAGTCACGTGTTCTTCTGACTTATCCAGCCAGGTGCCCCTCAGAGTGATTGTTTAAGATACAAAGTTGATTGTGTATTTCCCCATTTAAATCCCTTTATTGATTCCCTGTTGCTTTTAAGAAAATAATAGAAACCCTCACTGGGGTCCACAGGACCCTGCATGATCTAGCCCTGCCACCCTCTCCAGCTTCATTGCTCATCACTTCAGTACTTCCACCCTCCAGACACAAAGGCTCTGTTTATGTTCCTCATACATGTTACACACCTCTGGCCTCAGGGCCTTTGCACATCCATCATAAACCCTCTACAATGACCCCTCTGTCACTCTCTCATTTTGGCTATCAGCTCAAAATGCTACTGCTTCTTAGGGAAGTCTTCCCTGTTTTCCACAATTGAGTCTGGACTCCCTGATAGAGGTCCTCTTAGGACGCTGTGCCCTCCTTTTATAGCATATATTACACAGTTATAATTATGTATTGATTTATGTAAATATTTGCTTCATGTCTGCCTCTCCCACCAGGCATTTTGGGGATAGTAGCTTGCCTTATCCCTCTTAGTATACACAGCACTTACACAGAACTGAGCGAATAGCAGACATTTAATTGATGTTTGTAGGAGTGAGGCGGAGAGGCTGGTGGCCTTTGAGGACTGTTATCCTGCCAGCCTCTCCTAGGATAGGGGTTCTTCTGATCACAGAAGGGTCAGTGGCCATTTGCAGTTCACCCAGTTCCTGGCTCTGCTTTGTTTTTCCCTCAGACAACATTTGCTTGCCTTCCTGGGGTGAGGCTTTATCGCCCCTTTGTAGAGAGTAACTAGGTCCAGAGATAGAGTGTGTCTTCTCCAAGGCCCCTCAACAGTGAGAGGTACTTCTAGGCCTGCCTCTCTGTCTTCCTGCCCCCAAACCCAGGCTCTTTCAGGACCCTAAGTCTCCTTCAAACCTGCCTGTGTCCTGAGAAGAGCCTGGAGGATGCACAAAGCCAGAGGGATTCTGAGGTGGCTGTGAGGATGGTTGGAATGGGGTGCGTTGGATGGCATCCATGGATGGACAGAGCAGACTTGTCCCAAGGATAGCCACGCCCCCTGGCAGCCTTGAGTGGGGGCGTCTGAGCAGCTGAGGCTGCCTGTGGGCCCTCCCACAGCAAGCCCGGCGGAGGGTGGCCACCAGGAGCACAGGGGTGCTCTGTTTCTTAATGAATGCAAGTCTGTTTTTAGACCTGAATGACCAGCTTCTTGTCTGGAAATGTCCAGGCCCTAACTGGCTGGCCCAGAAAAAGTGGTCTGTGACCAGGTCCAGGGATGCCAGCTCAAACAGATGCTGCTGTAGCAGTGGGCACTATGGGATGAGGCCAGATACAGGCAGATTACTCTCTGCAGAACCAGCTGCTTGCTCCATGGTGGCCTGGGTTTCATGAGAAATCCTGGACATCCCCAGGAGCAAAGCTTCCGTGTTTTAGCTGTTTGTCCCGTATGTCTCCCTGGTGACTGTTCTTACTCTGTAGGCCTTTGAGCTCTGGCCAGGAAGGGGGCAGCAACTCCTGGCCTCAAAGCCTTGGTGGAAGGAGGGTGGGGGAGGGATGCTGAACAGGGTTGGGCCTGAGTTGTGAGAGAGCCTCCAGCACTGCCCCCCAACCCCCTCTCCCCAGCCCCCCCCCCCCCGGGTGGGAGCAGTTATTGGGTGTGGCACAGGTGCAAAGAGGGCCCTGCCCATGGAGGCTCTCTGGCTGAAGTCCCAAGGAAAAGATTCAGTCATGCAGAACATGTGTGGAGCTTCAGGGTGCAGTTTGGGGCCTGGCAGCGCACCGTCTCTGCAGCTACACCTCTCGACATCCTTCAAGGGACATGACGGGATGCAGAGCTCTTAGTGGGGCTGGCAGGGGGTTGGAGGCTCAGTGGACAAGGCTGTGAGGACCGGTCCCCTCCTTGGGGCTAGGCCGTGACCTCTCAGATCCCCACAGCAGCCCTGAAGATTTTCAGGTCAACAAGGGGATTTTCCCCATTTTATAAGGGAGCAGACCCAGAGGAAGGGGACTGGAGGCCACCTAGGAGGTCAAGGGCAGCCAGAAGCAAACTCAAGTGACTTGCTCTCACTCCAGCTCTTGTGTTTATGTTCCAAGGTCCCAGTGTGGCTGAACAAACTACACAAAGGAGCTTTTCAGCAGGGAGTGTTTGTTTATTCAGTACACAGATATTGAGCACTTACTGTATGCCTGAAGCTGTGTGTGGCCCCAGGGTGAGAGATGAATAAGAAAGATAGTCTAGTGGGGAGACAACCACATAAACAGGCGATACAACAGTGAAGATATCTGAGCAGACGGTGAGTAGAGACAAGGTGGGAGGGGTCTGCTCTCCCAGCCTACCAGCTGGCTAGGCTTCAGGGAAGTGTTGGGGGATGAGAGAGAGAGGGTCTCCATCTTGGGCAGGAGCAGGTTAGCTAAGCAGGACCCAGGCAGAGCTGGGAGGGCAGCTCATTAGCACTCCTCCTGAATGCCCAAGAGGAGTCAGCCTGAGCACTTTGATCCTGAATTCCATCCCTGTAAGGACCTGGGCCTTTCTAGTGTGCTGGGAGAGCCCACACCATGGGGGAGAGTTCTAGGAGCAGGGGAGAGTGGGATTGGAGCCCTTTAACAATTTAACCTCTAATTAGGGCTTGGCTAACTAGCTCTGGGCTCCACAGAGAGACCTGGGCAGTGGGCAGCATCTTGGCTGCCAAGAGTGGGAGATAGAGCCAGCCTTGCTCTCGGCCCTCCCAGCTCCCACTGGGTGGAGGGCCCAGAGGGTTCTGAGATCCCTGTAGGTAGGAGTTCTTGTAGGCACCAGAGCTCAAAGGGGTCCTTGTTCAGGCTGGATGCAGCCACCCCCAGAGGGCTATGCTAGCTCATATCTCCTCCTGAACAACTAGCTCTCCCAGTTTGTTTGGTTCTTTGAGCAGAGAAGATAAAGGCTTGGAGAGGGGTGGGAGGATGGGAAGGGTTCTGGTCTAGGGAATCCTACTTCTCAGAGGGGCCCCTGCATGGCCATCTCAGCCCAAGAGACCCCCTTCAGTCTCCCCTTTTCCCTGTCTACTGGAGAAGCTTCAGGAGAGGCAGTGCTGGGGCACTGGCTGCAGAAGTGAAAATTAATGGGCTGAAAGGGGGGCAGACCTTCTTTGCTCTCTCCCAGCCCATGCACCCCTGCTGGTCTCTGCTCTCTGCTCCCTCTTCCCTTGTTCTAGACCCAGCTCCAGGGGCACCCGGAGGTTCTGCTCCAGGGTCCCTGCAGTATACCTCCCTCCTGCCTGTTTACTGCCTCTGGCTGCACACCTCCCATCTCTTATGTCCCCATTGGGATCCATTAGAAATGGAATCGTATGGGCCAAAGTTCATCTTTTCCTCCAAAGAGGCTGCTGGTCAGCTTACAGATGGCTTTGTGTGGGTCTAGAGCACACCATGGTTCTGCTGGTGGCAGCCAGGGTCATTTGGTACAGACTGTGGCATCTTGGGAAGCAGGATGCCTGGCCCTCCACATCCCCTTTCATTTCAAAGCTGCCACAGTGAGTAAAAGGGAACTAAGCACATTGCTGACCCAGGTGTTCTCAGACCTGCCCGTGGGAGGCAGGGTTTGTGCCTGCGCTGGGTGCCCGTCCCTCCTGAGTCCTTGGCCAGGGCTGCTGAGTGGGACAGCTGGATTGGGACTCAGTGTGTGGCCCCCAATTCACTGAATGCCACCCCCTTTCACAGGATTCTTTCCCCATTTCTTGTCAGCAGAGACAGCAAAGCAGTGGTCCTACATAAGGAATATTTGCTTAGAAAATAAAGTGAGAGGCAGCTTCTGTGTAAAAATAACAGAATTATTTTTTGCAAAAGATTATCTTTTATCTTCATTTTATTTATTTTTAAAATTTATTTATTTGTTTTGAGTGAGAGAGAGAGAGAGGGCATGAACTCGGGAGCAACAGAGAGAGAGGGAGAGACAGAATCCCAAGCAGGCTCCTCACCATCAGCGTAGAGTCTGATGCAGGGCTCAAACTCATGAACCACAAGATCGTGACCTGAGCCGAAATCAAGAGTTGGATGCTCGACCAACTGAGCCACCTATGTGCCCCAAGTTTTATTTATTTTTTAAAAATAATTTTTTCAACATTTATTTATTTTTGAGAGAGAGAAAGAGAGAGAGAGAAAGAATGTGAGTGGGGGAGGGGCAGAGAGAGGGAGACAGAGGATATGAAGCAGGCTCCACACTGTGAGAGCAGAGCCTGACTCCGGGCTCAAACTCACAAACCCACCGTGAGATCATGACCTGAACCGAAATCAAGAGTCGTCGGCTGCTTAACCGACTGAGCCATCCAGACGCCCTATCTTCAAGTTTTGGAGTACTGATGATAAGCCTGACTCTATTGACATTATTCCAGTTTCCTTTCGGCAGAGCTCTTTTCAACTGGTTTCTGGGCTGTGTGTCAGGACTGTGGCCCTGGGAGGACGTAGGGAGGCTTTCGGGAAGGACACAGAGCCAGCCTCTGCCGCACGGAAAGCTGCTCTTACTTCCTTGGCACGAGCTAGTAAATGTGCTCTGTGACCTTAACAGATGAAGGAAATCTCTATTAACAATGTGATTCCTGTCTTGCCAAGGGTGTTCCTGGAACTTTAGAGGGGCAGGGTGAAGGCATAAGAGGGTCAGGGCCCTAGATCCAGAGCCCAGGCAAGAGGATTGGCCCTGAATTCCAGGAGCCATGCTTCCCCTCTGAGCCACAAAAAAAGGAGAGAAGTGGGGGCAGGATTCATGCACAGCAGTTTCTTAACACTGGCTGCATGTTTAAAATCACCTGAGGGGCGCCTGAGTGGCTCATACAGTTAAGTGTCCAACTTCAGCTTAGCTCATGATCTCACAGTTTGTGGGTTCAATCCCCACATCAGGCTCTGTGCTGAGCCTGGAGCCTACTTCAGATTCTGTGTCTCCCTCTCTCTCTGCCCCTCCCCCACTCATGCTGTCTCCTCTCTCTCTCTCTCTCTCTCAAAAATAAACAAACATTAAAAAAATTTTTTTTAATAAAATCACCTGAGATTCTTTAAAAGCCTGAAACTGAACATATGCCTAACTTATGACCCAGCAATTGAAATCCTAAGTGTTTGCCCATAGAAATGAATACTTGTGTCCACACTACAAGTGCTGGAATGTTCCTGGCCACACTTTCATAACAGGCAAAAACTGGAAATTTCCCAGAGGCCCATCTATAGTAAAATTAACAAATAAGTTGTAGTATGTCCGTGTAATGGAATTCTAAACATTGGTGAAAATGCACAATAGCTACACACAACACTGTGGACGAATCCCACAGATGCATTGCTGAGTAAAAGGAGCCACATAAAAGGGTATGTATGGTATGATTCCGTTCATAGAAAGTCCACAAAGAAGAGGCAGAGGCAACCTGTGCTGTGGAAACCAGGGTGATGGTTATTCTTGTGGGTTGTGGGTTGTGGGTGGCAGGTTGGGGGTGGTGGTGAGACTGAAAGAGGCAGGAGGGGCTTCTGGGGGCTGGTTTCCAAGTGTGTTCTGTTTGTGAAATGCATTGAATTGTACATTTATTTTATGTACTCTTTTTTTTTTTAAGTTTATTTAGTGTGTGTGTGTGTGTGTGTGTGTGTGTGTGTGTGTGTGAGAGAGAGAGAGAGAGAGAGAGAGAGAGAGAGAGACAGAGTGTGCAAGCAGGGGAGGAACAGAGAGAGAATCCCAAGCAGGCTCTGAGCTGTCAGCCCAGAGCCTGACATCGGGCTCAATCTCACAAACTGTGAGATCATGACCGGAGCCGAAATCAAGAGTCAGACATTTAGCCACCCAGGCATCTCTCCTACATATACTTTTCTATGTGTAAACTATACTTCAATAAGAAGTTGAAAATATATAGCTACCTACATGCTACTCCCAGAGACTCTGATTTAATTGGTCTGAGACAGGGCTCAGGCATCATTTTTTTGTTTGTTTTCTTAAAAAGCTCTACATGTTGGGGCGCCTGGGTGGCTCAGTCGGTTAAACGTCCGACTTCAGCTCAGGTCATGATCTCGCGGTCTGTGAGTTCGAGCCCCGCGTCGGGCTCTGTGCTGACAGCTCAGAGCCTGGAGCCTGTTTCAGATTCTGTGTCTCCCTCTCTCTCTGACCCTCCCCCATTCATGCTCTGTCTCTCTCTGTCTCAAAAATAAATAAACATTTAAAAAAAAAAAAAAAAGCTCTACATGTGATGCTAATGTGTACTCAACAGGCTGCACATTAGACTTGACCGGATGGTCTCTCTTCTCCATGACGAAGGCGGTGAGCTGTGTGCTAAGCAAGAGGTCAAGGTAGAGATGGGCCATCTTTGTGGTCTGTGGGTTTGTGTTTTCAGGAACGTGTTGCTAAGGTGTGTTTTTTGTTTGGAGGAGCTCTCTTCTTGGAGGTTACGGGGCCCGGCGTCCTGGCCAGCTGCTGAAGGGGTGGAGCTGTTGCTGGGCCCGGCCTTGAGAAGGGCTGGCAGGTCCCACGTGATGCTCTAGTATCTCAAATGTCCATGAGAAGTCAACGTGGTAGACTCCCCCAAGTTGTCCCGGGGGACCCGCCTGTGACCTTGCAGACCCAGCCTGGCTTTCTGCTTCAGCATGGCCTGGGTGCTGCTCCTGCCAGGCTTGGAGGAGCCTGAAAGGAGGTTTCCCCTGGGGCTAGGGAGGCTTGAGTGTGGGCACAGGACAGTCCAGGAGCATGCCAGTCCAGTGAACACAGCAGTGGAAGCCTGAGGGGTCCAGCTTGTGCTTTCCCCAAATACCACATTGCATCCCTTCTGAGCCACTTTATCCTTTTTCTTTTGTCTCTCCCTCCCACCCGAGCTCCCCCTTTGATCAGTCAGCCAGCATGGACTGAGTGCCTGGTAGTGCTGGGTCAGTGCTGACTGCCTGCTTCACGGGCAAGGCTCCTGGAAGGGACCGGTCTGCAGGTGACCCCCATTGCTCCATTCTATGTGCCTTTCCCTTCTACTGCCTTGATTTATCCCTCCCCTCTTCCCTCTTGGAGTGTCACCATCTCTCTTTCTCTGTCTGCTTCCCTCACAGTAGCAAACACTGGGTGCCTGCTGTGTGCTGGGGATACAGAGATGTATAAGACACACCCCTGGTGGAGCTCAGAGGCCACTGGGGGCAGCTGGATGTGTAAACAGACAAGGACAGTCTGGTGTGGTAAGTGCTGGGACAGCACAGCAGGACAGAGGGGACAGGGGACCACAGAGGAGGACTGACCAGCTCTGCAGGGGGGAGACCAGGGAGGGCTTCACAGAGGAGGTGACATTTGAACTGGGACTTGAAAGATAAGTGGAATTCTCCAGGTAGACAAGCATGGGAAGGAATTGCAGGTAGGGAGGATGTGCAGGTGCGGAGGGCTGCGGCAACAAGGAAGCTGGGCTCAGGTGAGCCTCAGGAGTGAGGCTGGGAAGGGAAGCAGGAAGCTCAGGAAGGCCAGCTGAGGAGGCATGAGGGAGGTAAGGTCAGCAGCAGAGTGGCAGGATCAGTTCTGGGCCCCAGGTGGCTCTGCTGGTGGTGCAGATGTGGGGGAGGGCCAGGCATGGTGAGGAGGCTGCTGCCAACATTAGGGAAAGGATGATGGTGATCAGGGCTGGCAGGTGCAGCAGGAATGGAGTAGGTGGTGTCCTGGTGTCATAGGTTCAGCTGGGGGAAGGCTCTTGGGCCTTTGGGGATTGAGTGCTGTGGGGGGTGGGGAGGAGAAGGAGGTGAGGCTTCTGCCTTGGGTAACCATGGAGGAAGGAGCCTTTCAGGGATATTGGGTGCTCAGAAGGAAGCAGATTTGGGGGGATGACACTGAGCTCACCTTGATGGATACATCCAGATGGCTGAAGCTCAGGAGGAGAGGAGGTGTCAAGGTTAGAGATTTAGAGATTTCGATTTGGGAGTATCTGCCTGGTGGGTGTATTCTGAGCCTGGAGGAAGCTTCCAGAGCAGAGTGTACACATGTCAGGTGTCCCGTGAGGCCTGGTCCATGGGTTCTGCAGGAGGCAGCTCGACTCTTGGACCTCTGGGTTCCCTCCTTATTGTCTCTCTCTCCCTCTCCTACCCTCTCTGTGTTCCCCCCCACACCTTTCTTGACTGGCCTGGCTCCTCTGCTGACACCCCCAGTGCTAGCTCCCCCCCCACCCCCCACTGCTCTTTCAGCAGCCCCGAGTGGCAGGCTGCACCCTGGACTCCTGGTGTGATAAGCTCAGTGAGTATTTGGAGAGGGAATGAAGGAAGGCTTGCAGGTAGGGCAAGCAGCTGTTGTGTCCTCTGGAGAGGCATCCTGCCCCGGGATCGGGCTCAGCAGGGCGAAAGGGACTCATCTGAGAGTTCCCCAACCTTTTCTACCTCCTCTAATGTCCAAAATATTGGGCCTCCCCTGCTGCATCCCCTTGATAACAAGAATATTTTTTTGTGGCTCTGATGGAAAAAACAGACATGGCTTTGAGGACCCCTGATACTACCCCACAGTCTGCAGGTGGAGGTAGGAGTGGGACTTGATGGGCAAGGGGGTTAGTTCACAACCCACAGAGTAGGGGCAACTGGCTTGAGGAGGTCTGTGTGGGAACGCACAGAGGCTGCCAGGAGAGTGGGGGCACCCAGGCTGGTCCCCATTCTCCAGCTTCCTGCTCTTGAAGCCTCCTTCCTGACCTTGTGCAGCAGGGCCCAGTTGGTCCTTGGGTGCTCCCCACTTTTTGGTTCTGTGGTGACCACTCTGCCCCAGACCTACCCTTGTATCTGATTTTGCTCCCATTTCTTTATTTTTACTCACCTAAATACTGTAGACTAATTAGTAGAAAATCTGACTTGATGGTTTTGCAAACCATGCATTTCAGCCACAGGCAGAGTCTCTGTATCAAGAGCATTATGAGGACAGCCAGGAGGGACTGGCCTTAACAGATGGACAGGTGGGATGGCTCGTAACCATCTTGTTCATCATGCATAAAGGAGTTGCTTTTAAGTTTAAAGATACTTGAAAGTCATTTCCCCCACCCCCAGTGACTGTGTTTTACCACTGTTCTTTTCTTCCTGGAGATGTTGTGGGGAGAGCGAGTGCACCGCCTTCTTTTGTTTTTCTCATGGTCCATCTCTCCTCCAGCCTTGCTTACTGACCCCACACTGTCATTCCTCAAACATATCGCGTGTGCCTGCTGCATGCTGGCCTTTCACCCAGCTTGTGACCTTCAGGGAGCGAGGAGGCAGAGTCCCTGCCATCTTGGAGCCCCCGGAGATGAGCAGTTCCAGCACTGACCCAGTGTGAAAAGTGCTAAGAGGGAGGCCAGGATTGGGGTGTTGTGAGTGTCTGCAGCGGGGGCTCCTCACTAGGTTGGGGGAGGGCCGAGGGTGGGCTCCCGTCCCTGAGCAAGACACACTGGACCTAAGGATGAGTTCAGTTTAGAAGCCATGCAGAGGAATGATCATGAACGCAAAGTTAGATTATGGAACTTTTGCAGGATGACAGTCTTACCCAGGTGGTAGGGTTGGGATTCCTTTTCTCTAGGAGCGTTTCTGTGACTCTCACTCTGTCTGCCTTCTGGGCTCCTGCAGCCCTGATAGCTCGAATCACCCTTCCCAATGCCCGAATGACAGGCTCCCTGCCTCTGTGACCATGGCCAAAGTCCTTCCTGGGGTTTCACTCTATCCCTGGGCCTCCAGGTTAGAGTGTGCTCCTTAGAGCGGGCCCCATTTCCTTCTCTTTCCTTGTGGCCCAGTATGCTCACAAGCTGCAGGGTCTAAGCTCCCCAAGGACTCAGTGGCTTGACTTGTACAGTCTCTACCTCAGGGGCCTCTCCAACCAAAGCACTCAAACCAAGTGAGGAATCAAGAGATAGAAGACCTAGATGGAATTTGCCACACAAAAACTGAATAGTACCACAGACAAAACTAAAAGGCAAATGACAAACTGGGGGAGATGTTTGCAAAAATGAGAAATTAAGGATTAATATTCTCAAAAAAATTTAATACAAATCAATAAGAAAAACGTAAAGACCCTCACAGACAATTCACAGATGAAATTCTGGTGGTTAATGTGTATATATGGGAAATATTGTTGAACCTATCAGGAAGCAGAAATAGAAAATAGCATACTTCCATGTATCAAACTTGCAAAAGTGAGAAAAAGATAATAGGCAGTGGATGTAGCCCAGATGTAGGTAAGCCGGTACCCTCATGTAGTGCTGATGGCTGTGGTCACCAGTAGAACATATGGAAGCACTTTGGGAGTGAGTCTAAAGAGCCCAGGAAATGAGCTCTCCACCCACTAATCACACTTCTGAGACTCTGTCTCAGCCATGGACAGTGACATGGGGAATTTCTCATGAAATCATGTTAAGCAACAAAAGTAGAACATACATATTATAATGTATACTTCTACTTACATGAATTCTATATTTATGCATAAATCTTTTCTTTGGGTGATGTTTTAAGGTCATTTGCTTCTTGGTGATTTTGATCATCATATTTTGTTTTTCTCACATTTTCTGTAATGAGAGGAACAAAAGTCAAAAGGGGGGGAACCCTCTTGAAATATGAAATGAGGGGACCAAAAAATATAGAAATTAACTTTGGGAGTCAACAGGGTCAAATCACTAGCAAAACTTGTCACTTTGCAAGATTCAGGAAACATATGTTGATGTGTATTTACCAAAATTCTCCAGAAGACTAAGGGCAGAGGCAGAAATCACCAGGCCACATGGCTGTGGATGGGCTGATTTTGTGGGTGAGGTTACCCGGCTCTTCACTGTGTGATACTAGGTACAGCCTGTCCCTTGGCAGGGGTCAGTTTCCTACTCTTTACACAGTATATTAGGGGGTCAGACTAAATGACTCTGAGGGTCTTTGGCAGATCTCGGCCAACTCTGTTCTTGAAGAAGAGAACTTTGACTTGCACCCACAACAAAACTGAGAAGGACCAAGGGTTGGTATTTGCAGGCCTCGGGTTCCAGCTCCTTATCTGCCCAGAACCTTGTTTCCTGTTTGTGACCACCATGATGCCCTGCCTTGGCCCCGCTTCTTGGCCACCTTCTCTTCCTGTCAGCTTCTGGGCCCATTGAGTTGGGGGCTAGTTTGAATGCTCAGGCTTTATTGATTCCTAGCCTGTGTGTTGGAGGGGCAGGAAGGGGGAAACCCTATACTTTGGAGCTGTTTAGTAGAGGCATGAATTCAAAAGCCACTGGAGAGCCCCACTTGCCCAGGGAGATGGTGTCTCCTCCCTCCAGGGCCCTCTCTCTGGCACATTTTTGAGACAGTATGGCTCTCAGGGCCAAGGTGTCCTGATTGTTTGAAGGCCACCAAAGCCACTTCATGGTGTGGGGATGCTCCTCCCCTCCCAGCCCACGGTCACCTGTGGGTTGACTAGAGCCCCTCCCACACCATTAGTGGCCCCAGATCCTCAGCTCTGCTAAGGCCTCCTGTGCTCAGCATCCTTTCCTTAGCATCCTAGGATTGCGCTGAGAGCTTATGGTAATGCTGCCCGGGCACCTCAGGCACTATGGTTTCAGCCATGAGCAAGTCTTAGAGTCCTTCATCTGGATGTGCTTTCTCAGGGGTGGGGCCTAGGGCTTAACCTCCTGGTGCTCCACTAAGGCAGGCTGATTTTCCTTCCCGCCCAGGAATAAACTGATCTGCAGGCTTCCAGGAAGGATGGCGTGTGAGATTGTCCCTTCTGTCAAGGAGCACAGGACTCCTGCCTGAGCTGCTGCCTCTGGACTCTGACAGCTTCAGCCTCACCCTGAACAGCAGGGCTGGTCTTGGGTGGGGGTGGAGGAGCTGCCCTGGGGATGGTGATGCTGGTCGGGAAAGGTGTCCCCATAGAGCCACCCTTCCTGATGCAGGCCTGTTTCTGCTTAGCAACCAGCAGATGCATGGAAAGACAGCTTCTCTGAAGAGCCCTGTGTCCTGCACAGAGAAACTAGCCAGGGTTCAGGCACCCCTGAACTCCAGGTGAGGCCCTTTCCACTGGTCAGATATACATACCGATTAGGGGTGGGAAGCCCTCAGGAGAACCTCAGAGACCAGAGCAAATATAAAATAATGAAATCTTGCCATTTGCAATGACATAGATGGAGCTAGGGTGTATTACGCTAAGCAAAATAAGTCAGTCAGAGAAAGACAAATACCATATGATTTCACTCATATGTGGAATTTAAGAAACAAAACAAACGAACAAGGGGGGAAAGAAAAGAGAGAGACCGAGAAAGAGAGAGGCAAACCAAGACACCAACCCTTAACTACAGAGAACAAACATCAGTTTGTTACCAGAGGAGAGGGGGCTGGGGGGATGGCAGAAATAGGTGATGGGGATTAAGGAGCGCAGTTGTGATGAGCACGGGGGGATGTATGGAAGTGCTGAATCACTGTATTGTACACCTGAAGCTAATAGTACACTGTGCTCACTAACGGGAATGTAAATTTAAAAACTTTAAAAAAATAAAAAAAGGGACAAAAGGGTTAAAGAAAAGTTAGAAAGGGGACCTTGCGTCAGGTGTTAGTTTGGGCACAGGCTGCTCCCGGCCCCTTCCTCCCATTCCCGGGACTGTCCCAGCACACAGGGACCTAGCAGAGTCTAGGCTTCTCAGGTTACCAGCCTCCTCCCTGCCCACCTGTCCTCAGGCCAACCTGGCCAGGGCAAAGGTTTGCGTTCCAGCACCACCCCTCTCCCTCAGCCTTGGTAGCCTCCATCAGGTCAGGTGAGTCTGCTGAGCTCCAGGCTGCCAGGAGGAGGCTTCCAGAAGGGCATTCCTGCTGGGATCATGGCCCATAGCCAGGCCCCGGAGCTGTGAGTCTGACATCTCCACCTCACCCACTCCCCAAGCTGGTCCCCATCCTTGTGTCTCCTACTCATTTATCCCTGGGTCTTCTCCTCTGCTTATCCTTTGGCCAGAGAAGTGGGAGAGGGTTTTTGACACTTGGGGGTGGGAGGCTCCAAAGCACCTCCAGGAGGCGGAGGCTCAGGCTAAGCGAACCTCCTGGGGAGCCACTGCCCACAGCTGTCTGGGAGGAGGGCTTATAGCCTGCAGGGTCAAGCTACATACTTGCTGTTGCTTATCACTTTGCTGTGGCTCCTAGAGAAGGGCCTCAGTCTCCAATCTCTGCTCTAAGCTTCTGGCTTGAAGCCAGGGCAGACCTGGCCCTGAGGATGTATGGGCAGAACTCAAGGGTTCCTTGTCCCTGGAATGGAATGTCTCCTTTGCAGTCTGCACTGGCCAGAAGGCTTGAAGAGTGAAGAGATCAAGAAGTGTGGCCGAGAAGGGGTAAGTGTGTGGAGGCTGACTTTTCACTGCCCACCAAGGGAGGGGCCCAGGGCTGCCTGAATTTAGTGACTGTTGTTTCCTTGGCCACCAGGCTTGTCACCAGGGGAAACCCAAGTGAGTGTCCCCCTCCTGGGTGGGGGTGATGTGTCCCCCTCCAGTCATAGGCTGCCCATTAGGATCTACTGTCACCGAGAGATATGCTGTGCTTGGAACTCAGCCTTTCACCCCCACTGGCTGCTTACTGACTGCTTCATACCAGAGCCCCTGCCCCTGTGGCATTATTTCCTGGTGGCTGGTGCAGGGCCCCTTTAGTGGTCTGATCCCCCAGGACTTCTCAGCCCCAGCTCGTGTGTTTGCAGACACTACTGAGTAAATACAACCAGCAATACCACAAGCTGTTTAAGGACATCCCTTTGGAGGAGGTTGTTCTCAAAGGTGAGCTATCTCCCTGGTGTGGCTGGACAGGTGCCTAGAGTGCCTGAGGCCCAGGTCCTCTCCTCCAGAGCCTCCAAGGCACAATTTCGATACGGGAACAAACTGCCCTTTGGATGTGGTTGGGCCTGTTTTCTTCAAAAGTATGAGAAGACTGGGTAGATTTGGGACATGAAATGGAATTTATGAACGTTTTCTTGAGGCAGTATCAGGGCTTCCAAATCTTATTTTTGTTCTGCTCTTATCAATGACTGCTCTTCCCTGCTCTCAGTGAGGCCTCTCAGTGAGCAAGTTGGAGCATTTGCACAATCGAGGCTCTCTCTCCAGGGCAGGGCTGAGCAGGGCAGGGCAGGGCAGGGTAGGGCAGGGAGTTTTGCCTGAGGGAGCAAGAATCCAGGCTTGGGGAACCCTGTGAGACATGAGTGGCGAAGGAGGGAACCTCTAGCAGTTTGGTGGGGTAGGGTGGGGCAGGCAGGACTTTCAGGAAGGACTCTGGGTTCTGGTGGAATGGGTGGTTTGGGGCCTGGGGTCAGGAAGTGGGATTCTGAGGAAGGCAGTCCCTGAGGCTGGGCTCTGGACTCCTGAGTGTAGGACCCAGGCCGTGGAGCTTCAGGGTTGGCCTTGCTCATGGCAATCTTCTTTCCCTTGACTTCCCAGTGTGTTCCTGTGCCCTCCAGAGAGACCTTCTTCTCCAGGGCCGGCTCTACATCTCCCCCAACTGGCTCTGTTTCCATGCTAGCCTCTTTGGCAAGGATATCAAGGTAGTAATAAGTGGTAAGGCCTGCAATGGGCCCATGAGGTCCCAGCCAGGGAAGATATAGGCCCCTCCCGTGCAGGCATGCAGGCCTGTCACTACAAGGCATCCTACCTGGTGTCTGGGGAGGGCCCCCAATCTAGACTCCCCATCTGGCCTGAGCCGACCTGAACAGCTTATAGCAAATTTATTCTGCCTATGGGTGCCTCTGAAATGCCTTCAGAATCAGAGCGGGATGCCACATTTAGAGGGAGCCATAATTGTGGCCAGGTGGTAGCTCAGGGGACTCCATTACTGGAGTATGGGATTCACCAGAGCAGCCGTCCTTGGCCTCCTGGATAATAGGATGAGAGCCCAGAGTGGTGTGTGCTGTCAGAGCTGGGGCAGGTTGGTAGAGCTGGAAGCGAAGCCTGCATGAGAAAGTGGATGGTTCAGATATTCTTCAGCATAGGGCCAGGCTTCTGCATGGTGTCTATGCTTGGCTGATTGCCAGTTGTGGCTGGGGCCCTATACAGGAAGCAAAGGGACCATGTCCTTTGGGGTGGATCCTAAGAGAAGCACTCCTCTTCCCACTCAGGTGGTCATTCCTGTGGTGTCTGTGCAAATGATCAAAAAACACAAGATGGCCCGGCTCCTTCCCAATGGCCTGGCCATCACCACAAATACCAGCCAAAAGGTCAGTGAGTCTCTGGGCCAGCCATCCCTTGTTAATTTCCCCAACCCAGCCCCAGGATCCTGACTCTGGCACTCACCCCAATCTGTTCTTACCCCACCCTTTTCTGTTTTCTTTCTCTGTCCCAGTATGTCTTTGTGTCACTGCTTTCCCGGGACAGTGTCTATGACATGCTGAGGAGGGTCTGCACACACCTACAGGTATGGAGCTCAAGGGCAGGAGCTGGCCCAGGGAGGCTGCTCAGGTCTGGACTGAGGTCTTGGGGCAAGGCTGTTGGAAGTGGTTGGCCCATCTCTCCAACACAGGGACCAAGCGCAGGGAGAGGGGAGTAATAGGCTCAGGTCTAGCGTATCTGAACTTAGTCCTTGGACTGGGTGTTTATGCTTGTGAGCATGTCCCTTTGAGGCCATTGGCCCTTGTGTATCCCCTGTATATGGCCTCATTGGGCTTCCTCGATGTACAGACAGAAGCTTGTGGCTGCTTCCCAGTGTGCCTACAGCTCTCTCTGGCCCACGGTAAGGAAGTGGGGGAGGGGCAGGAGCTAGGGGAAGTATGTTGCCTTGGATTTGTGCTCTGCTCCAGCGTTAGCCCCTGCAAACTCTGGGAGTGAGGCTCCATCTGACCCAAGGTGGCTTATGTGGAGGTAAAGCTCTCTTGGAGAGTACTAACACCTCTTCACCCCTGACCTTGGGTGTTCCAATGGACAAGTGACCCCTGTTCCCTTTCTTCCTTAGCCTTCCAGCAAGAAGAGCCTGAGTGTAAGAGAATTTCCAGAGGAACCTGAGTGCGAGTCTCTGGTGAGAGCTGAGGCTGGCAGGAACAGTTGCTGGCATGAGGGAGCCTATGCCTCTGAGGCTTCAGGGCCTCCCAGGAGGGTCTACAATGCAGAACTTGGGCTCCAGGTTCAAGAGCCAGTGGCCATGCTCTGCCAGGGGGTCCCCTAGACCCACCATGCTCCATACCATGTAGAGCCACTAGGTCCTGGGCAGCTCTGTGGACTTTCTGAGCAGAACAGATGTCCAGCCCCCAGAACACCACCCAGGTTGGATCCCACTTCTGTATAGACAGAGAGCCAGTGACCCACCCTCTTTCCTTTAGCAGGATCAAGAGGGCCTTCCAGGGGATAGAGATATCCACAGGGAAGAACTTCAAAGGCTATCGCTGTAGAACCCAGACAGACTCATTTGAGATTTGCTGCAGCCCCAGCAGTCTCCTTTGCTGCTGGGGTTGTGGGTAGGCAGAGCTGAGTTTCTAGAACAGTGATGTGGATGGAAATGACCCCAGGGTGTTTAAAGCCTCCTTCATTAATCATTAAGCGTTTAGCCAAGCATACGATATGAACACTTCTATGCAGGGGATAGAAGGTGATGTTCCCATTTTTGTTGATGGGAATCCTAAGTATCCCCTGCTAAGGTCAGTGATGTCCTTAGGGTTAGAGTCCAGATTAGAAGGACTTATCCCATCAAAATTATATTGTGCTGAACTTTCTTGGACTCAGCAGATCTGAACATATACCTGGGTTAGCTCGAGTCTTAGATCCCATTCTGGCTCTGTACTAGCAGTCTTCGGAGACATTGTTCCCTGGAAGAATGGCTGGTCACAGCAAGGGAGCAGATACGAGAGACATGTGGTTGCTATGGTAATGATTTCTCCCCTTGTGGGTACCTGACATCATGCTCACTAGGATTCCATATTGGTAATATCTGGAGAAGATGTGATAAACCTAGTGTGGGCCCTTAGGACAAGTAAGATCCCAAGGGTCATAGACGATTTCTCCCGCCTTCTCTGTAGGAAGTCCTCATCCCTGAGATGAAGTGGAGAAAGGTGTGCCCTGCCTCCAGGTCCCTGTCCCTTCCAGACAACATCCCTTGTATCCCTCAGGCATCCATGGACTCCACCGACAGCTTCTTTCCCTCCAGG
Organism: Panthera uncia; assembly: GCF_023721935.1. Lineage (NCBI taxonomy): Eukaryota > Metazoa > Chordata > Mammalia > Carnivora > Felidae > Panthera > Panthera uncia. Next base: position 110,813,091 of record NW_026057582.1, on the reverse strand, counting down.
AAGCCTCCAGGCTCTGGTGAGCTCAGGGGGCTTGTCCATGATCACATTTGTAAAGACCAGGCTTTTCTTCCCCCTACTTCTGCAAAAAGGAAAAGTCACAACTAGCTCTTCCTAAAGCTGTTTCTTACTTTCTTCAAATCTATAAGGGAAAGCAGCGTCCAAGGAGCTTCAGAAAATGGGGGGGGGGGGGGGGGGGGGGGGAGGTGGGCATGCTCCTTGCTGGGCTGGGCTCCTGCCTCCTGCCCCCAGAAGATGCCTAATTGCTCTCCTATCACAGAGAATGCTGTCTGTGAGAAGGAGAAACTGAAGGAGTTGCCCAGGAGCGACGGGGAGCTGAGGCTCTGGGATTGCCAGCTCCTCAAGGTCATCTTCGTGCTGTAGGTGACTATATTGGGCGGGGGGGGGGGGGGGGGTGTCAAGCTCACCTGGGTGTCTGGCAGGGGCCTCTGTGTGTGGGGAGTTCCCAGGTCAACTGAAAGTCCTGGGCGGAGCCTGGAGGCTACATGGCAGGCCCTTCTGAAGCAAGACAAAATATCTCCAGTTTTTATTCATACAACCCTGTAATTTAGGATGAAGTCTGGCAGGATATGAAACTGTTGAATAAAAGTTGCACAGGACTGGGGAGGGGGAGGGCTGACCGAATTGGAGAGGGCCATCAGATAGACTAGGGGAGAGCCACAGCTTTCCTGCTACCTACCTTTAGAGCAGTTTTTGGAACCCCAGACGTGTCTGTAATTTGGCCTGAGGGCCAGGAGAGCGGTGAGCATGGTGGGGTGTTTCATGAACAGCCAGCCCCTGGCTTCCCCTCACCTTACCTCATGACCTTCCTCTGGTTCTGCTGGCTGAGTTCTGACTGTCAGCTTCAGCACTTGCTGGGGGAATGTGGACCTGCCTCCTTAGGGGATGATCTCTGTGGTCTTGAAAAGGAAGCACGGGATCAAGGTGGCCAGTCAGAGGGAGGGTGGGCTCAGTTTAAGGACCTAGAATTCTTGCTGGGCTTTGAGGACCTCCATGGGGATGAGTCTCAGGACCCCCACGTGGCCTCTCAGAACAAACATGTCCAGGCCTGAATGTAGCTAAAGGGCAAGAGTTCTCTAATTCCTCCAAGTACAACTGGAAGTAGCTTAGTCCCCACTCCTATTTCTAGTGAGCCTCTAATAATGCCCTTTTCCTAAATAAGATATCCTTCTTATCTCTCTTTCTCCAGGATCTGCTTCTTGGTCATGTCCTCATCGTATCTGGCATTCCGCATCTCCCGGCTGGAACAGCAATTATGCTCCCTGAATTGGGATGGCCCAATCCCTGGGCACAGGTGATGCCCTGTCTTTTGCTAATGCCTCTGGGATTGAGGGTAAAGGATAGGAGCCAATTGCTATGGCCGGGCTGCGTGTTATCCTGGTTGGACTTGGCCCTGCCCTTGCGCTGGCTTAATGGCCCTAAGCAAGGTTGGACAGAGTGTGCAGGGTGCACAGATCCCACCCTGACTCACTCTTGTGGGGCAAGAAAGGTTCTACTGATCTGTCTGCCTGCCTTTTAGGCCCTTTCTCTGATGTGGGCATCTCCTGTGTACAGGTAACAGCCACCTGGCCTTTGTCCCTACTTCTCCATGAAGAATGCTGTGCGTGCTAAGGTTCCACCAGTGATCGCCGTGGTTTATGCTGCTGCTGCGCTGAGACTGAGTATGAAGGAACATAGTCCAGATCCTTCCTCCTCCCCCTAACTCTTATCTCTCCTGTTTACAAAGCTCCTACAATTTGGGGACTCGGACAAAGAGCCAGATTCTTGGAACAGCTGAGAAATTCTGTATACTAAGCTTCAGCAAGCACTTCAGTGAAAAAAGAAAATTAACTTGTTCCTTGGAAACAGCCTGGCACAGGTGCAGAGCACTAGGAGCCACCGGAGGGACAAAGGCCATGCTTTGGTTCCTGGAATGTACCTCTCTAACTGTCACGCGGCTCACTGCCTCAGTGGGACAGAGGCTCTAACCCAAACCACCAGTGGGGCTCTGCTCTCTCCCAACATACTGTGCACTCACTTGTGCCCCTGAGTCTCTGTTCCGGGAGCCAGGCCCCTGTCAGGCCAAGGGCAGACTGGGGGACAGGAGGGGGAGGGGGAAGGTATGAACAAGGAGAGGAGGACGTGTGGCTAGGATTCCAGCTAGAGAGGAACGTTTGTGCCCTGTGCTGAGGCTCTATCCTGGCCCTTCACAAAGAGGCTGGCTGAATCTGGAGGACAGTACTTGCAGCAGAGGATGGTGGCAGGGGCTGTGAAGGAGAGCAGAGGTCCAGGATCCTGTGTCCTGAGCTGCCACTTCCTGGTGAGACAGGCGGAGCGGGGCCTTTGATCACTGTGGTCACAGACCTGGTACTGTGTCTTCCCCTCGTGTGCTCAAACGGTTCTAAGGTCCCCCAGGCGGGGAGTAGGGGCTGGGGCTGGGGTGGGTGGGAAGGTTGGTGGCTTTGATTTGAGATTTTGCTTTGTACTCCCTGGCCGACTGCCTGAGAGGCCATGACCCATAGCAACCTGTCGGGAGGTGAGGCTGGGCAGTTGGGCACAATGGTATAGGGCCACTGCAGGGCAAAGCTCACTCATGTCACCAGAAATAAGTATGTTGCGGGCCATGGGGGGAGGCTTCTCCATTCTATGAATAAGGTAGAGGTGTCCAAGGTGGGCCTGGTACAGTGCAGGGACCAGGCCAAGGGGTTCTGTCTGATATATCTGGGGACAAGAGAAGTAGGGGATGAGAAGAGTAGACACAGTGGTAGCTTTCTCTTAGAGATTCCTCCACTTCTGCCTGTTTTCTAAACAGCTTGTCTATGCCTCAGAACTCTGCCTGCTCTTCCTGGGACTCCCATCTGCTAAGACAGTGCCTTTGGAGGTTCTAGAGGGGCCTCAGTGAAGAGGTCAGAGGTATCAAAGGAAAGTCACTGGTGATGGGGTGAGTGGTGTCAGAAATAGCCACTGTTTTTCCTCCTTCGGACACCTGAAAGGTTAATCAGGGAGAAATCCAAGCAGAAATTATTTATTGCGGGGCCATGATTGTCCTATTAGGACAAACCCAAACAAGAATTGGAGGGACTGACTGCAGGTGACAAGTCCCAAAGCTCAGACTAGCAGTCTCTTCATCCTCACCCCATTGCAGGTTCTAGGATTATGCTTAGAGCCTGGGGGGGTTGCTTGCACCTCATCTGTATGTATCAGGTGAAACTCATTCCATTCTCCCCATAGCACCACAGTGGGGAAAACCCCATCCTTTTTTTGGAACCAGCCCCCTTCATCACTCCTTTCCATCACGTCTTCAGGGAAATACTTGCCCCAGTGTCTTCCGGCCCTGGTCCTTGCCGAAGGGGGGGGGAGAATAGGTCCATTCTCTGAGCCTTGCCAGGTTGAGCCAGGGGCTCATCAGGGGCCAGCAGAGGTGCCAAGTCATGGGTAATGGTGCCAAAGTGCTGGTGAATCTAGTCTCCACCTGTGCCGCAGGCTCAGAAAGGGCTAGAGGCATGCTGTAGGGTGGGGTGGCTCTGGAGGCCCTCTTGGGTCCAGGGATTTCAGTGGTATGAGTGTGCCTGTCGCTTTGGAGGGCCCTGTCTCTGTTTCTCCCTTTGATTCCCCAGCCTGGTCCTCTGGGGCCAATGTCCCTTTGGTTGTGCTCATTTGTAAACTGTGTATTTGTACAGACCTGCTTGCACTGGCTGATACTCCTTTAATTCCCTGAGAGATTGGTTCAACTATCCTTGGGTTGTTCCACCATAGCATTAGCCTTTGAAAATATTTTAAAATACAAAAATTTGATTTTTCTAGTGTCCTGTGGTATGGAAAGTTCATTTTTTATCTTTTGACTACTCACGAAGGGTATCCTACTGACACATTTAGCACTCAAGAGACTGATGGAGCCCAAGTCATTCCCGGAATCCCCAGTACTCTGCAAATCTCACACGACTTTAGCTGAGCTGCCTCATACTTCAGGCATAATGGGAAGGGGAAGAGTGGCCACAGCAAGCCTCCACAGCCTTCTGCCTCTGTTGGGTGGACACTGAGAATGCTTCCCCACTTCTCTGGGGCAAATCCCAAGCAATGTCCCTGGTTCGAATAGTCCTGTGCTTTTTTCTGACTCAGCAATTGAAGTGCAGAACTCAGAACCAGAAAATTCCTGTGTCCTTTTCTGTGACTTTGAGCCTTGATCAGGGAGGTTAAACTCCATTTTGGGCCACATCACTTTTTCCCTAGGATGCCCCCTCTAGTAGTGATTCATTCATTCAGTAAATATTAAAAAAAATTTTTTTTTAACGTTTATTTTTGAGACACAGAAAGAGCATGAATGGGGGAGGGGCAGAGAGAGAGGGAGACACAGAATCAGAAGCAGGCTCCAGGCTCTGAGCCATCAGCCCAGAGCCTGACGCGGGGCTTGAACTCATGGACCACGAGATCGTGACCTGAGCTGAAGTCGGACGCCCAACCGACTGAGCCACCCAGGCGCCCCTTCAGTAAATATTAAGCGCAGACTATGAGCCAGGTACCATGTGAGGGACTGGGGATAGAGCAGTGAACACGTCAGGCAATGTCCCTGTGTGCCTGTGGCACCTATGTTCCATGTGGACATAAGTTCCAGGTAAATATGTAAATAAACAAAGTAACTACAGATTGTGAGTAGGTTCCATGAAGGAAAGAAACAGTGATAAGAGAGTAAATAGGGAATTGGCTGTGGATGGCTGGTCAAGAAAGGTTCTCGGAAGTGCCATTTAGGCTGGTGAAAGGGCCAGCTGTGGGAGGAGAAAAGAGAATTTCCCAGAAAATGGATCAATAGCTGCAAAATGTAGGAAAGATGTATATGTCCCTGCACAGACCGTCCACATGACTCTGGGTACTAATCAGGTGGAAGAGTGATGTGAAAGAGGTTGGAGAGGTCAATGCCAACAAGACATACAACCAAGTAAAAATAGGTAAACAAACAAACTTGAATAGACATTTCTCTAAAGAAGAGACACAGATGGCCAACAGGCACATGAAAAGATGCTAAACATCACTAGTCAATAGGGAAATGCAAATCAGAACAATAATCAGATACACTTCATACGCGTTAGGATGACTACTCTCAAACAGGATACTAGTGTTGGTGAGGAGGTGGGGAAATTGGAGCCCTTATGCACTGTTAGTAGGAATGTAACTTGCTGCAGCCACTGTGCAAAACAGAATGTGCAAAACAGGTTTTCAAAGCATGAAAAGCAATTACTTATCCAGTAATACCACTTCTGGCTATATACCCAGAAGAACTAAAAGCAGGGTCTTGAAGAGTTATCTATCTACACCCATGTTCAGAGCAGCATTATTGATAACAGCCGAAAGGTGGGAGCAACGCAGGTGTCTATTAGCCAATGAATGGATAAACAAAATGTGGTATATACATACCATGGAATGTTATTCAGCCTCAAAAAGGAAGAAAATTCTGACACACGCTGCAATGTGGATGGACTTTGAGGACATTCTGCTAAATGAAATAACCCAGTCACAAAAAGACAAACACTGTATGATTCCACTTCTGAGAGGTTCCTAGAATACAGTCATAGAGACAGAAAGTAGAATGGTGGTTGCCAGGGGCTGGGGGGAAGGGAAGTGAAAGCTATTGTTTAATAGGCATAGAGTTTCAGTTTTACAAGATGGACGGAGTTCTGGAGACAGTGATGATGGTTGCACAATAATGGGAATATACTTGACACTATGGGAATATACACTTAAAAAGTATCAAGATGGTAAATTTTATGTGTATTTTACCACATGTGTGTGGGCATGTGCACACACACACACACACAGAGGTTGGAGAGGTAGGCAGGAGAAGGGAGTTTGGATTTTATACAATTCCTCAGTACTGCCAACTGAGATCTGAAAGTTTGGAGCTCATAGGCTCGGTGGTCCTTGAAACCAAGTGCTTTCTTTTGCTAGAGGAAATAAACCCATGGATATAATATGCAGAAAAATATGGCTGATAATACATGGTAATATACCCCCTATTCATTATTCTCAGGCTGGCTCATAGCAGCATCACAGAGAGGGCAAATAATCTTCATATTTTTTAAAGTTGAAATGAGCTAACTATAAGGAAGAAACAGCTGCCTTAAATTTGGAGAAATTGAGGGAAATATATAATGCAGGGTTTTGCAACATGCGTGTAGCCAAACGAGAGAAGGTCATGAAAGGAGCAGGGGCTCTGGTGAAAAGGGCATTCAGGAATGAGGGGACTTCTGGCAGAACTGCACCCCACCAGGGCCTCCTGTAAGACTGCCCACCCTCCTGCTCCCAGCACCCAGCCAGCTAGCCTTGGCCTTCCTACCTGGCATTAGGACACCTGTCGAGCTGGGTGAGGTCATGAACCTATGCAGCTCCTCTCTCCTGGCTGCTGGGCGTCAGAAGCAGGGCGTCCTAGGGTAGAGAATCTTCTCAGGGCTCTTCTGTTTGCCTCAGGCGGGGACAGAAGCCAGATCCCCAGGCTGGGCTCTTTGAAGGGGAAGAGATGCCTTCTGGACCACTAGGTGGCAGCAAAGTCCAGCAGGAACTGGAGCCAAGGAGGAGAGGAATAAACTTCAGTTTCCTTTGTTCCCTTGCGGGTGAAAATGGGCCAGGACTGTCCAAGTCCAGTGCACATTGTCTATTCAGTGGCAGAAGGGAAGCTCCTGTGGCCATTTCTCTATGGTCCCCTTTGGTCCTTTCGCTACTCCTTTCATAGCAGGATGGGGGTGGGGTGGAGTGGACCGCATTCCCAAGGGCTCTCCAGACCTTCAGTAAGGCCAGTATAGAGGCAGAACTGGCAGGTGTGAAGAATAAGCATGTCTTGTTTGGGGGATGGGGGGAGTGAGGGTGCAGGAAAGGGAGAGAGGGCAGCTCTGCTTCTCTTCCAACAAGGACATAGAAATCCCAGGCTTTCCCCCTGACCTGCCCTTGTTGTAGGTAGCCTCTTAGGGCACAGAATTACAGAAATCTGGCTCCAGCAATGTACGATTTCAGGAGGCCATAACACTCTTTCTCCTCCTACCTTCATTTGGAGAGAAGGAGCTAGACCCCAGGGGAAACAGAGGTTTAACACTGCTTTGTCCATCTAAAGTGAGAGGGAAGGAGGGGTTTAAGCCTCTGAAATGATAATCCAGAGAAACCCGAGTGCATCTGCCTGCGTGCCTGACCTCCACAGAGCCAAGGAGCACCTGGCGCCCAGCAGGCCCAGCTTGCTGGGCAGCCTTTGTGTTGGCAGGGCTCCTTGCCTTCCCGGAATGTGTTCCTTCTTGTTTGCCACTCAGTGCTTGGCCCAAAGCCAAACCTGGGCTGCTCAGAATACCATGACCCACTCTCTTCTCTCATAGGATCTGAGACAAGGCTCTCTTCCATTTGGGGAAAGGCCAGGACCTCTCTGCAGCCTCATCCCACTGGTGCCGACTTCTCTAGGGATATCAGACCCCCCAGCTGCTAAGAGCAGAATCACTTAGGGAGGATACAGCTGGGACCCCAGCAAAGCAGAGTGTGGCATACTGATATCCTATCCTATTGGCAGCCTTCTAAATAGGGCCAGAGTGGGCAAAGTGTTACTCATAAGCTATTCATTAACTTGTTAAATGCAAAAGGTTGGCTTAGGCACCACTTTGAGAAAATGTGACACCCACTGCTCTTGGATTCACTCTAGCATGAAGGCGTGTTAATTGGTGTAGAATTTCTGATGCAAGTCTTTCTTTGGTATTTGGTTGGTTCCAAATACCAGGCTAGTCTGTATGCATGCTCTCTCTAGTACATAAATACTATTAAAAGATTTATTAAGCATGTTCTATGGGTTCCCGATTGTATGCTTCTATAGATGCTATAGTTTTCTGAGCAAGCACTTAACTGGGTGCAAGGCCCTGTACAAGGTACTTTTTATATTTATCTCATTTGACTCTTGATACAAGAAACTCTCAATACAACAATACAGTTTTCACACCTTAAACTGAGACGGAAAGACCAGAAATATAATATGGAACCCTTTAGGGAGGTTATTGAGGAAACAAGATAGAGGGAAGAGCCATATAACAGTGAGCCCACAATAAGTACTAAAGGTAGTGGTACAAAAGGAGACCAACACATTGGCAGAGGGGTGTGCAGCATGTGTGGGCTTCAAAGAATGAGTAAGATTTGGATCAGAGGAGAGATGTGGGGAGGATCCTCACAAGGTACATGTTTGGGGGTAACATCGGTAAAAGCATGTGTGTGGAAGATGGTGCAGATGAAAGCTTGGGAAAAGCTGAGTTCCTGTTGGGGAATGAGTACATAAGTGGGCAAAATCCCTCAGGATTTAAATGCCAGGATGAGAAGGAAAGACTTGGTCTTTCAGGCAATGGGGAGCTACTGGATCTTAGGAGTGAAGGATACATTTGTTGGTTTAGGAATCCTGGTTTGGCAATGGAGTATAAAGCAGACAAAAAGTATAGCAGAATAGTCTAGATCATGGCTTCCCAACCTCAGTACTACTGATATTTTGGGCTGCATAGTTCTTTGTTACAGGGGTTATTCTGTGCATTCTGATTGTGTACATGGCAGGAGATTAGGGTTTGGGCCTCAGAATATTGGCAGATAGTTTTATAACCAACTGCGTCAACCTATTGACTTTTAGAATAGCTGACAAAAATAAAAATGGTTTCTTTGCCACAGGAAATTCATCATCAATGCTTGCCAAAGAACTTAATGGCCTAGAGAAAAGAGGTCTCAGAAGTAGATCATTCTGCATATTAGAAATCTCTAGAGGACACTCCCAAGCTACAGATAATGTGTTCTACACTCATTAGTGAGAAAGTGGCTGATGTCAGGATTTTTCTCCCTACCCCCCACCTCCAAGTCACGTATTGCTCAACGGCCACTTTGAGTAAGGAATGCCCAATCTGCTGCAGACAGAGAAGCTACTGATCTGTAATTCTGCTAGGTTTGCATTCACCTTTCCAAAATTTTGTTTTTGGCAATTGATAAAGTAGATGAATGCAGCTTAGCCTGCCAATGAAGAGCTATGATTTACCAAGATATATCTTTGTCTAAAGGAGAATCAGTGAAGTACAGCCCACTGGTTGGCTGCTTATTTTTGTAAATAGTTTTATTGGAACACAGTCATGCCCATTTATTTATACACAGTCTCTGGCTACCCTGGAGCTCCAAAGGCATAGGTTGAGTAGTTACCACAGAGACCATATGACCTATAAGCCTATAATATTTAGTCATATTTAAGAAAAAGTTTGCTGATCCCTGGTCTAAAAGAAAATGCCTATGTTGTACAAAATTGTGGACTTAGATTCTCATTCTGTTGCTGGGGATGACAGATTTCCATTTTTTTTATTCCAATAATTATCATTAAGTGAGTTAGGCATTGAGTGACTTAGGCACAATGCTAAGTGCTTGGGGTATATTAGTGAACAAGGTTCATAAAGATCTTTACCTTCATTGAGCTTATATATTATAGTGGTGAGTGAGGGAGATAAGACAATAACAATAAATTACATAGTATGCAAGAAGGTGATTAAGTACTAAGGGAAAAAGAAAAAGTGTAAGGCAAGAAAACTGGGATTGGAAATACTGATGAGATATTGCAATTCAAAGAGGATGATGGTTATGCACTGTTGGTGGGAATGCAGACTGGTACAACCACTGTGGAAAACAGTATGGGGTTTCCTCAAAAAATTAAAAATAAAATTACCATATGATCCAGTAATTCCACTATGGGGTATTCACCCAAAGAATATGAAAACACTAATTCATAAAGATATATGCATCCCTATGTTTATAGAAGCATTATTTACAATAGTCAAAATGTGAAAGCAGCCCAAGTGTCCAATGATAGATGAATGGATAAAGAAGAAATGGTGTGTGTGTGTGTGTGTGCGTGCGTGCGTGTGTGTGTGTAACAGAATATTAGCCATAAAAAAGGATGAAATCTTACCATTTGCAACAACGTGGATGAATCTGGAGGGAATAGTGCTAAGTGAAATAAGTCAGAGAAAGACAAATACCAAATGATTTCACTCATCTGTGGAATTTAAGAAGTAAACGAACAAAGAAAAATAGAGACAAAGCAAAAAACAGACTCTTAATAATGGAGAATAAACTGATGGTTACCAAAGGGGAGGTGGGTATGGGTTAAATAGATTTAGAGGATTAAGAGCATACTTACCACAATGAACACGGAGTAATGTATAGACTTGTTGAATCACTATATTGTACACATGAAACAAATATAACAGTGTATGTTAACTATACTGGAATTAAAATTTAAAAAAAGAGGATGATGGTTGGGGAAGGTCTGATGATTAAGCAAAGATATAAAAGAAGTGAGAGAATATGCTTTGTGGGACATTCCAGGCAGAGTCAATAGCCAATGAAAAAGTTCTCAGGTGCCTGACTTTGTTCAGTAACAGCAAGGATGCAGGTGTAGCTGAAGAGAGACAACAAGAGGACAGGACTAGGAAGTGAGGTCAAAGAGGTAACGGTGGGGCAGTGCAGGATGGCGGGGGACAGGGAGATCACAGAAGACTGCTGTAAGAACTTTGGCTTTTACTATGAATGAAATGGGAAGTAGAGGAGTGAATAACAAGTTTTTACTATACAGGTTTTAAAAGGATCACCCTTAGCTGCTAGCAGGGTAAAGGTGGAAGCAGGGAGGTCTGTTAGAGACTATTATGGCAATCCAGGTGAGAGATGATGGTGGCTCTGATGAGAGTGGTAGAAAAACAGGTGGTAGAAATGGGCAGATTCTGGATATATCCTGAGGGCAAAAACAACAGACTTCCCTGTTATACTAGAGATGGAATATAACAGAAAAAGAGTTATAAAGGATGACTCTGTGTTTTAGCTTGAAAGGACGGATGGAGTTGCCATCCACTGAGATGGAGAAAGCTATGAGTGTTGCAGTTTGAGGAAGGAATATCAGAAATGTAATACTGGGTGTGCTGAGTTTGAGATGAGCTTTGGATATCCACGTGGGGAATGTCAAGTGGGATATATGGGTTTGGAGCTCTGGAGAGAGGTCTGGGAGATATAAATTTGGGAACTGTTGACAAAGGGATGATATCTAGAAGCATGGAACCGGGTGAAATATCACCAGGGACTGAGTATCTGTGCACAGAGGAGAGGATGGAGGACCGCGCCCTATAGCACATCATTGTAAGAGATAAGGAAGCTAATGACCATATATCAAGGAGGTGGCTGATAAATGCTAATAAATCATTTTTCTTTTACTGTGGCTCAACAAAAGTACTTTTTCCCTTGAATGTGGCCCAAAAGTTTACAATCTGGAAACTCCAAACAATTTAATGTTTAAAGGTCAATCTTTCAATACAAAAATGGCCCCTGTCTCATATCCGACCACTTTGGGAAGTCCTGAGACTTCAGTTTCTCCGAGTTGATTCTCTATCTCCTGGGTCAGACTGTGATGCAGTCTTCTTGTCTCCTGTTCCTTTGGCTATCGCCCTCTTGCCCGTAATGTGCCAGTCCTCTCCCTTCATTCCTCCAAATGGCCCACCACCAAGATGGTTGGGTGTATCCAAATTGCACACAAGTTTTAGAGTTAATGGAAGGCTACAGCACAGAGCAGAAAACAACTCCAAATTCAATGCACACATAGAAATGGAAAGCTCATAGAAATGGAAATCCATTCTCCACTATTTTGGAAACTTCTCACTGGCCATCTCCAATAGGCCCCTGCTTCCTGCTATGTTTCTGGCAAACATCCCATCTCAGTTCTTTTCATCAACCCCCCCCCCCCCCCCGCCGCTTCTTTCTTACCAAGGCCTCATTCTCTTTTTCTAGGGCATCCTATGAAAATTCAAATTTCTTTCATTTTATTATTTGGAGTAACTGATCTTTCTTTGTGTCCCCCTGGCCCACTCAAGCTAACCCCAGGGAGTTGACTTTTCTCAACCCCAAAAGGTCCATCTAGATATTTAGCTCAACAAACAACAAGCTCTCTAGCAATACATCATGCCATACTCCTGAAATCAGAAAAGTTATTCCTTTTGATAAAATAAAACAGAAAAAAAAAAAAACCCACTATCACTAACAAGCATTTTGGTGGTTAAGAGTTCAGGTTCTGGAATCAGTACATCTACATTTAAACCTCATCAATTTACTTAACTTGGGCAGTGCTAAGCCTTAGTTTTCTCTTTTCTAAAAGGGAGATGGTAATGGTATCTACATTATAGGTTTATGTGATTATTGAATGGGAAAATTCATGCCAAATCCTTAGAAATCCCCAGTGTATAGAAAGAGCTCAATAAAAGTTATTATCTTTTAAACTTCAAGAAATAAATTTAAACAAAGATAAAACTCAATGTTGGAAGGGCTACATGGGATTAGTTTTTATGTTATATATTTTTAATGGTGCTAAACATTGATTCTTATGAGAACTCTCTGGCTATCTATATGAAGGGATAAAAATTGCTCATATGCTTTGCTGGTCCAATTCCACTTTAGCATTCCTCAAGGAGATAATCTGACGTGAAAAAGTTACTTATGAAGAGTTTGTAGCACTACTATTCATAACAATATCAGAACTAACCAAAAAGCCTAGCAGTGGAGAAAGGGCTAAGAAAATCATGACCTATTAACTTGATGTAATCCCAAGTTACCTTTAAACATAACAAGTTGACAATGATTTAGGGTGGACATTTGTAAAAAAGCAGAATTAAAAGTGCTTACACATGAGGTGTCTGGCTGGCTCAGCTGGTAGAACATGCAACTCTTCTTTAGGGGTTGTGAGTTCAAGCCCAACATTGGATGTAGAGCTTACTTAAAAAAAAAAAAAAAGGAAAAAGTGCTTATGCAGGGATTACAATTATGTAAAATGTGAAAACTTCAAATCAGCAGAGAAGTTGAAGAGATGTGCATATTAGAGTTACATGTTTAGTGAGTTTCTCTTATTTTCTGTCAGGTCGCTTAAGTTCATCAACCTCCCTACCCCCACAATAGTTTGCTCTTATACAAGCATGAGATATTATGCTGATAGCATGGTATTTTGATTCTGGCTGCAATGCCATGGAAGAATGATGGGCTGTTTCTGATAAATTGCTTCTATATTTGCATCCTTTCATTCTACAAATAACACCCAGTGTCTATGTGCCAGGCACTATATTAAGCAGCAGGGATTCAATGATGAAAAAATCAGATATGGTCCCTAGCCTCTAGGGCATCAACAGTTTAGTGCGAAGAGAGATATAACACCAAAAATTATATGTGATTTGGGCACATTGAAAGCAAATTAGTCTGGTGCATTAGGGAAGATTTCCCTGAGGAAGAGATTACATGGGAATTTCCCTGAGGAAGAGCGTGGGGGAGTTAAAGGGGGAGAGAACAGCAGGTAGGAAGGCTTTAAGGGGAGAAAAGAATGGGTTGTGTTGGAGGAACTATAAGAAGGTCTGCAGAGTTGGAGTATAGTCAAGTAGGGCAAGGGTGGTCTAGCTCATAAAGAGCAAGAAAAGCAGGAAGGGGCCAGATTATGCTTAGCTTTAATATATGGGCAGAATATAAAATGGACTGAGGGATGGAAAGTATGCATGAATACTGGAGACTACCCTAGAAGCCATTGTGGCAGTCCAGATGAAAGCTGGCGGTTGTTTGGACTGGAGTGGTGGCATTGGCAATAGAGAGAAATACACATATTTAAAAGATATTTAAGATATGGAATGAACATCACTTGGAGATTGATAGATGTGGAATCTGAGAGAGACACACACGTCAGGGATGACTCCTAGATTTCTGGCTAGAACTGGGTGAGTAGTGGTGTCATTTTCTGAGGTAGAGAATACTGATAAAGTAGGTTTGATGATGGGTGGGGGAAGATGAGTTGAGCTTTAGGATTGGCTGGGTTCAAGTTGCTTATGAAATATCCAAGAGAGATGTCCAGTAAAAGGATATACAGGTAGAATTTTGGAAGAGTTCAGGAGAGAAGTGTCCAACTCTATCATTAGCCTGGTGAATGGCTGGGAGATCCTAAACCCTGAGAATCTCTAACAAGTTGAGAAGAAATTGGCAAATAAGAAAGAGTGGTCAGTGAAGTACTAGGAAAACTAGGTGTCACATCAATTAAAGGAAGAGTGGTTTGAAAAGTAGGGTTTAATGTTGCTAGGAAGACTAGTCAAATAAGAACCGTAAGTGATCTTATTGAGAAGTTTTTGTACAGTGGTGGGAGCAGAATCTAGATTAAAGTGGTTTGAGAAGTGGGAGGGAGGTGAGAAATTGTGACACTTTAGATTTGGCTGTTAAAGAGGAGGAAAGCAAAAGGTCAATATCTAGAGGGAGACATGAGGTTATGCTTTTATTTATTTTTAAAGATGGAGAGATTTAATACATCTATACATCCAGGTGCTATTGGAAAGTAGCCAGCAGAGAAGAGTGGAGATGATGATGATGGTGTGTGTGTGTGTGTGCCGTTTGCACAAGGTCCTGTGTACAGGTTAAGGGATTAGCCTTTTCCTTATGAGAGTCACCGCAATAGGAGTGAAGAATGCTCAAAAGTGGTATAGATACAGGTAGGTTCATAGATTTGGAGTCAGGAACGTTGAAGGGGTACATGGTAGTTCCTGTTTTCTTTCTGAAGTTGCAGAGTGAAGGAGGAGGTAAGGGCTTTGCAGCCTTGTGGAATGTAGACTGAGGTGGCAGCAGCGGAGAGCCAGAGTGTGAGCTGGCTGGGGAAGCACAGCCCAGTGCAGAAAACTTTGACCCAGCTTGTGTCATGGGGAGAGGGTTCCAAACAGGTTTCTTCGTTTGGGTATCTAGAAGGAAAAGAGGCACAAAGTAATCCTTCTCTCTTGTCTTTTAGCACAAACCACAGGATCTAATTATTTTTTTCTAGTTTCCTGATAACTCTTCCTACTGCTGACACTGAAGTTGGCTTCCATTTCCTTTGACACTCTGACATGTTAGCTTTTCCCTACATAAGAAAACTTCATTTACGTGCATTTAGCACCAGATTTTTCCTTAGTGGAATTTCTTTTGTCTCATTTTCCCCACTTGCATACAGAGTGCTCCATCTTTGCTTAGTTTTATTTGTTGGTTTTTTAAAAAAATTTTGTTTACATTTATTCATTTTTGAGAGACAGAGAACAAGCGGGGGAGAGGCAGAGAGAGAGGGAGACAGAATCAGAAGCAGGCTCCAGGCTCTGAGCTGTCAGCACAGAGCCCCATGCGGGGCTCAAACTCACAAACCACAAAATCATGACCTGAGCCAAAGTCGGACGCTTAACCGACTGAGCCACCCAGGTGCCCCTTTGCTCAGTTTTACTTGTATAAAATGAAATTCCTTTAAGCTCTTTTTTATGAGATACCCAAGGCTGCTGTTCTCTTTCTACCTCCCATCTTTCATATGCATGGAATGTGAAAGGAAGTACAATGTAGGGCTTTTAAAATGCATTAGATCGGTAGATCAATGTCAGGAGCTGATCCAAACATGACCTAACATATAAAGCAAAGCCAGTTATATAGGTTCTGCTACCCAGCAGTTAATTGAGATGACAATTTCTCAATATTGCTGTCTGTAATATACCAGCTGAATTTATGAAATGTATAAAGTGAGAGATTACTCAAAATGTTCAAGTAAGGAGTTCTGGTCACTCTCAATCATGTGACTGAACTTCTCTGAGTTTGTTTCTTATCTATGACTAGAATAATGATACCTGGCAAAACATGACAATTGAGATTATATAATTATAATATCTAGTAACATAAAGTAACTTGTACATTATAAAGTGATAGGAAGATTAGTTGTTGCCATTTACAATCCTTGACTAAGTTTTTAACTATCAGGCCATTTTTTATACAGCTGTTTAGTTACAATATAACTAAGTTTTCAGGTGCACCTGGTTGGCTCATTTGGTGGGAGTGTGTGACTCTTTAATCTCAGGGTTGTGAGTTTGAGCCCCACATTGGGTGTAGAGATTACTTAAATAAAATCTTAAAAAAACAACTAATTTTTTGAACTTGTTGCTAGACTTAAAATGGAACTCGGTAGTGAGATAGATGGCAATAGGTTTATTTTAGTGTCTACTGTATGCTTTACCTATAATATTTAATCCTTATAGCACTTGCTTAAACACACTACTACTTTCATTTTGCAAATGAGGCTACTTAACCTTTTTTTTTTTTTAAGTTTATTTGTGAGAGAGAGTGAGAGAGAGAAAGAGTGCAAGTGGGGGAGAGGGGCAGAGGGAGAAAGAGAGTATCCCAAGCAGGTTCCACACTAAGACTTGATTTCAAGAGTTGAAATCAAGAGTTGGCTGCTTACCAGACTGAGCCACCCAAGCACCCCAAGGCTATTCAATCTTAAACCTGCCTGAGGCTGTACATTTATAACAGATGGGGCTTGAATTTGATTAAAACACACATGTTCTTTCCCATAAGCACAGCATGTAAATTTTTGTATTTTCTCCTTTTCTATTTTAAGTGATGGAAGAAAAAAACTTCAGTATCAGTAGATAACCAAGACTAAGAAATTCTACTTTGTCATTTTAATGAAATATATATTATTAAAACATATGGTTAATATGGAGATAGTAAAATTTATAGTAAAAATAATAAGGTATTCTGATTATATCAGAAATATAATCCACTTGTGGTTTTTTCATTATTCTGATCCAGTTAGGACTAGTGTTTAGGAACTTTAACAGCCATCTAACAATAGAGGAGAAATATTTATGATTTGAACGGTATTAAATATCTGTATTAATATTAATCTGTATTAATATTATTATCACTGTATACCTAAAACTAATGTAACATTATGTGTCAGCTATACTCAAATAAAAAAAAAAAGCCCATTGATAATTTTTTATTTTTGACCACCATCTATAGCTGGGTTTATAAGTGGTAACTTTTCTAAATTCCAGGAGACATGGGTTGGACAAGTATGAATATACTTTTGGAACAATACATCAGGGTATTTGAAAGCAGGGAAGTTCAGTGTAACAATTGCTCAATCCAGTTCTAAAAATCTTGCTTTCCTTTTGAATATTTTGAAGCTGCGTTTTTCAGACTGGATTCTTTTGACTCTGAGAAAAGGAAACAATACCACAAAAGATCTTTTCCCTATTTTGTATCACATAGCATCAATGGTGTATGGTCAAGCAAGTACATGACCTATGGCTATTAAAGTATCTAGTGAAATGTTACAAGTCAACTCTTAAAGTCTCCTGTCACTTATAATGCTAATACTTAAAAATGCCATACTCAAAAGTTTTATAGAAGACTAACTTGTAGCACAGTCCAATCACGTTATTGATTTGGAAAAGGAGACCTTAGATTTTTTTTTTAAGACTTTACTAGTTTAGTTCAAAATGTAATTTATTTCTGGTATGACTTTTAGGGAGTCAGGAAAGATTGCTCTCATATGTATTAACTTATAAGAGGGAGACAATCTGACATTTAAACAGACATACTTTGCATTATAGAAACAACTTTTCCCAGAGAGCATTTGCCTTTTTCATAGTCTAGACTAGATACCTAAGTCAACAGTTACTAAAATAATATTGTCTTCTTATCTTTATCTACAATCATGGCTTCAGCATTCCATGTCACTTCTCTTACTCCCCTTCCTTCCCTATTTCACCTCGATGGCTGATTGCCAGTTCCTAATCTTTTTTTTTTTGCCTGTTCCCATCTTCATTAGGTCTCCTTTTTATCCAAAACATACTGACTTGAAATGGAAACTTTTTCTGTAGCTTTCTCAGACTTTCAGTTTCAACTCATGTTCACTTGGGCCTGCTATGTAACCTGTATTACTTACACTGTGGTTTCCCCCCACTCCCCTGACTAAAAAGAATGGAGTTACTGCCTTTGTGGTTACTGAGTGGTGAGATTATTTTGGGCTATGAGGGCTGGGGGCAAGGTTAGGTTGGGGAGGGAGGTGAAATAAATTTCACAGCTGAAACTAATCTTTGGTTTTTAAGTCTCGTAAGCACTGCAATCTAGTTTTCATTAGGAATAGAATTAATGTGTGTACCCAACATATCGGGTTGTTAATTATTTGAAACAACTCAGAAAAAAACACATCAATGATTTAGGAGGGATAGCATTTCTTTTTATTCTTGGTTCCATATTTTAAAAATTACATTGTCTGCATTTTGAATTAAGTGAAAGGGTTGAGAAAGCTCACTTTATCTGCCTTATAACTGTAAAAAAAAAACAAAACAAGCCAACTTTCAGTTTGCAAGTTTCAGATATGATAATAGTCCTGAAATCACCATGGTTGAAAACAATTCTGCCAGATTATGGATAAAGAGGAAAGGAAAAACTATGACTATTAGAAAGCAGCAATATTTATTAGAAATAACAGGCAACCTTGGGAAGTTATTGGCTATGAGTTTTAAAACCACAGAACTTTGGATATAAAAGGAAGGAGTGTTGCATGGCTAACAGACAAGGTGAAGAAAAGCTGTTATCAATGCAGAGTAGCAAGTCAACCCATTCACTGAGCAAACTAAAAGGTCCAACGGCCATTTATTTTAATGAAGTTAAAGATTCCCCCTTTCTTAAAACATTCCAGGAATAGAGTGGGGGAAGATGGGCTAACATCATCTTTATCAAATATCTGCAAAGGTTACAAAGATAGCTGGGAAAGCCTCTGCATGGAGAATGGAAGAGGTATCACAGAACTGAATAACTGATCCTCAGAATATTTAGATCTTGAATTAGGTTAGATCTTGACCTGCTTCTAGCCAGTTGATCTCTTTAAATATGCAGGGCTGTGCAATAAGTTTTTGATTCTTCTATAATGTTCTTCTTGCATTCTTCTGGATATGACATACACTTGGTTTCTTTAAAGATCACTGCTTTTCCTTTGAATAAGCCAATAGGAATAAGGGAGACAAAAAGGGAAATAATAAATGTTCAGACAGCGTGATTTTAAGGTTTTGATGCATAACTTCAAGACATTTTCACAGAGCATATTGCTCTCAAGTTAGGGTTAAAGTGATCCATGTGGATAATGCAGAAGATGACATTCTTCCAGGGAAAAATAAGATACCAGGCATCTTCCTTCAGGCACTGAGATTACAGCCATCCAATAGATGGGGATGGGCAGAAAGAGGAGACTTCAACAGCCGCAAATATTCTTTGATAGTTAATTTTTGGCAAGTCTGGCAATGAGATCTTTCCATTCCCCCCTTTTCTTTGTGATGTATGTAGGAGTGAGTAGCTGCAGTAGTGATTCTGGCTGTTGCCTAAAGAAGTTCTGACACAAGGCCTCAGTGTTACATATCACATACATCCCACAGTCATAGCTGTTTTGTTGAGCAGGGGCTCTCTCTTCCACAAAGGCTAGTTTGTCTCCTTTTCTGCCTAAGAAAGCCTCCAGTTTCTCTGCTACCTGCTTTGCATGGACTGAGTTGCTTCTGCTATGGGAATCATAATGAAGAAAGCTATTTTTATCTTGGACATAAACCAACAAACTCCAATGGGTTCCCCCAGCTGCCTCATTGGAATTATCATTGATGGCTAAAAATACAACTCTCTTGTTGGGGAGGTCTAGGGGTTCAAGGAACAAGGCAATCTCTGCTTGGTTGCTAGTGCACTTGATGAACTGGGTAACTTCGGGACTGATGAAGCAGACATGGTCAGAGCAGTCATGAAACTGACTGTTGGCAAAGTACTCAAAGGCAAATCCAATAATATGGTCATTGAGCCAGCTTGGAGGATCCAACAGCGAGACATCTGATTGCCGCAGTAGACTGTCCATGTAACTCAAAACTACAGGGTCCATCTTGTCCTGACCAGGGCTGATCAGAAATTCCAGTAGCTGAAGGAGAGGCAGAAGATAATATTTACTGCTGAATATGATACCTTGCTGTAAAATCGGGATCATAAATAGTAGCTACTCTTACAGGTTTTTTTAAAGATTAAATACAATTGTAAAGTTTTTAGCAATAATGCCTGCCTGAGAGTAAACATTCAACAGACTCTAGCTTCTGGATTGTGTGTTAACAATTAGTTAAAATGAAAACTTTGGAAAATTTTCATGCTGAAACAGTAAGCATGAATTTTTATCTTCCTCTTTAAATGCAGAGATTGGTTAAAATTATAACAGACATTTATCAAACTTCCTAGCATTAACCCTATATTTGGTCCTTTAATGAATATGCTTGATAACAATGGCAAGTTATTTTTACATTAAAGTGAATTTTCAGAGTCTGAAGAAAAATGTTGCTTATTAACAAGGGAAATAGTTTCCATTTCAACATTTATTTTTGAGATAAGATAAAAATATTGCTTCCTCATTCCATAATGGAAAGTGACAGTGATTAGAGCTGTAGTTAAAAGGAACTACAGGGGCGCCTGGGTGGCGCAGTCGGTTAAGCGTCCGACTTCAGCCAGGTCACGATCTCGCGGTCTGTGAGTTCGAGCCCCGCGACAGGCTCTGGGCTGATAGCCCGGAGCCTGTTTCCGATTCTGTGTCTCCCTCTCTCTCTGACCCTCCCCTGTTCATGCTCTGTCTCTCTCTGTCCCAAAAATAAATAAAAAACGTTGAAAAAAAATTAAAAAAAAAAAAAAAAGTAACTACAGGGGTGCCTGGATGGCTCAGTCGGTTAAGCGTCTAACTTTGGCTCAGGTCACGATCTCATAGTTCATGGGTTTGAGCCCTGCGTCGGACCCTGCACTAAGAGCTCAGAGCCTGGAGCCTGCTTCAGGTTCTGTGTCTCCCTCTCTCTGTCTGCCCTTTCCCTGCTTATGCTTTCTGTCTCTTTCAAAAATAAATAAATAAACTTGAAAAAAAGATAAATGAAAGAACATTTCAAGAACAGAAAATCATGAGTTTTACAAATGAAAATCATTCCTGATTCTGCTCGGTTTTGAGTATGAGTGATCTAGTTTTCCTCATCCATTTCTCATCTTTAACTTCAAGGGGTAAGATAAAGATTATGTAATGTTTATAAGTTAGAAATTTTTATCACTGAAAGGTAGTTAGGCACAGGAATCAGGAGACCTGGATCTAGCCCTAGTTTTATCACAAAATTTAAATGATTTTGTCTTTGCTTTGTTGTCTGTAAAAAGGGCAGATATCTGCTTACATGCCTCAGTGAGTTGCAGAAAGGCCAAATAATTTTACTTGAAGTTATTAAAAGAACATAAAATGTTGTTCCAATAGCATTTATATTATTAATTAAATGGTATTAGTAAGATGATCAGAACATCTACATAGCGCTCCACACCAGTGAAAGCAAATGAAGTTTGGAAGCAAATATCTCTTCATATTATCTTTTGCAAACAAAAGCATGACTTAGAGTACAGCAACACAAAGTATATGATAAGATTAATATGCTCATGATCACCGAAGGTAAGGTGCTGACAAAGACAAGAAGTCTGATAAATGTGCAAGATAACATAATATTTAAGCCAGAGAGAGTTAACTGCTGTGCATTGACCTGACAGCATTACAACACCACTAAAAATCCAAAGCAATAAAAGGTCACATGCAGACTGAGAGTATAAAACAAAGCATATTATAATAATATCATTTCTGTGAAAGACTGGGCTAGAATAATCAATTAATTCTAGCCATTAATAATCAATTCTGGCCATCAGACCAGGTATTTTACCATTTGATTACACTACTAAAATAATAAAATTTTGTGGCACAGACATTTTTCTGTAATCAAAAGTCTGAAAAACCTGTAAGAAAAAATAAATATACCCCTCAAGAAAAAAGACCCTAAAGTAAGTGAGGTAATTAAGAAGCACCAAAGATGGTTTTATGTGCATATAGTATATAATAATCTGAACTATTTCAGAAACAATATAGGGCTGTTTATGAGAAATATATGTATATACACATACATATTAATATAAATATACAACATAAGATCGAATGAAAATATCTTTTTTTTTTTTTAACGTTTATTTATTTTTGAGACAGAGAGAGAGACAGAGCATGAACGGGGGAGGGTCAGAGAGAGGGAGACACAGAATCCGAAACAGGCTCCAGGCTCCGAGCTGTCAGCACAGAGCCCGACACAGGGCTTGAACTCACGGACCGTGAGATCATGACCTGAGCTGAAGTCGGCCACACAACCGACTGAGCCACCCAGGCGCCCCCGAATGAAAATATCTTAAGATTTTCTTTTCTTTAAAAAAAGGTTTTTTTAAAATGTTCATTTATTTTTGAGAGACAGAGTGCAAGTGGGGGAGGGGCAGAGAGAGGAGACACAGAATCCAAAGCAGGGTCCAGGCTCTGAGCTGTCAACACACAGCCAGATGCAGGGCTCAAACCCATGAACCATAAGATCATGCCCTGAGCTGAAGTTGGATGTTTAACCGACTGAGCCACCCAGGTGCCCCAAATCTTAAGATTTTCTTGAGAAAAGAGAATAACTTCAGGAGAGACATAAACTAGAGACTGGAACAAAGTTTAACGAGGCATAGAGCACATTTGTTATGGGTGGGCCACAAATTTGGCTCTAAGATTTTTGGCAGCTAACCAGAGACTATAAAGTTAAACATTCACAATGTCCGTAAGGTAAAAATAAAGCAATTGCTCAGGAGAGGTAAAAGCATTCTTTGTATTAAGGTTAGGCAGGTTTTTTTTCAAGCAATTTTCATAAAAGACAAGGTGTATCATAATGAATAATGTCCCTCAATATTCTTATGATAGATGAAGTTGTTTCTTATAACGATCCTTCATATCCAGTCTGATGGCAAATGAATTAACAGCAGTCTAGTAAAAACAAGTCTATGGAGGCTAGGTTCTCAGCTTGCTGCTGATGTGACTTAAGAGTAAATTAATATGAAAATGGAATGACTGCTTGTGCATCAAGCAAAGCTCCCCCAATCTCTTCCACCTGCTCTCAATGAATACTATGTAGTGGTGAGTACCAGATTTTACTGCCTGGCAAATACCTGGAGACCTACTCTCTACACTGAAATCAGACCCACATATTAATAGCCAACCCAACTAGGGATAGAAGCCTACAAGGAGAAGAGTTCCTGAAAAGACAGGCATCTCACCTTGGAAGGAGTGACATAAGTGGCCAAGATTTCCTTCAGAATATATAGTTCTTTTTTTTTTAAGGGCTTAAATTTTTTTTTTTAAGGTTTATTATTTATTTTTGAGAGAGACAGAAACAGCACAAGTGGAGGAGGGGCAGAGAGAGAGGGAGACACGGCATCTGAAGCAGGCTCCAGGCTCTGAGGTGTCAGCACAGAGCCCAACACGGGGCTTGAACCCACAAACTGTAAGATCATGACCTGAGCTGAAGTCGGACGCTTAACCGACTGAGCCACCCAGGCACCCTCAGAAAATGGTTTTAGTGTTCTGTTTGATTTTGAAAATATCCAACATCCAGACAATGGGTCAGTCAAGGATCTAGGTCTATTCCACCCAGCATGGTAGCAATAGTTTAACCCCAACAATTCTAAAGCAAATGGAACCAAAGGAGCCTTTGGCCAAAGCATTGTTAGCGAAGAAAAACTCTAAACTTAGCATCTGAAGACTTGAATTTTAGACTCAATTCTGTTACTCATTGGCCGTATGATCATAAATAAACTACTCAATTTCTTTAAGCCTCAGTATCCTCTTCTGTAAAGTGAGAATATTAATACATGACCTTTATCCTGGAGTATTTGTCAATATAAAATGAAGAAACATTGGTAACTAATATTTTAAAAAATATAACATAAAGTAGTATTTCCAGACATCATTGTGTCTCAAGGAAATTTATATCCCAATAACTGATAACTGTGATGTATTTCATTTAACAAATGTTTACTGAGTGTTTCCTTTGTGCTAGGGGTTGAAAATACAGAATGGGAATGAAATAGTCATAGTTCCTACCCTGACTGAGCATAAGCCTATTATGTTATAATGAATACATAGTGAATATACAATTCTTTTTACTCAATAAGCACCTACTGAGTACCTAATAGCTGTTGTGGGAGATACCAAGATGTATAAGATGGCTTATAGTCAATAAGATCAGAAACCCACAAGGGGCAGAAATAAAATGTATGGGAATTCAGAAGAGTGAACAATCACCTCTGGCTAAGAAAGGGAAGGAGACTTGAGATCAGGAAAGACTTCCAGGAAAAAGTGGCATAAAAGCTGGCTCTTGAAAGGCATATAGAATTAGATGCATGGAGAAGGGCATTAAGAAGGTAAGAGAGGCAAGGGAAGTGCCCCTAGAGGCTCATTCCAGTCTGGCTGGAATGAAGTAGGAATAGGGGTACAGATGAAGGTCAGAGGAAAATTATTAGAAGCTAAATGGTAACAGACTGAAGTCCAGGTGAAAGAATTTGGAATTTATACTGAGGAAATGGGAATCCATTAATGGCAAGGCTGGTGCTTTAGGAAGTTTAATAATTCAGCCATAGTACATAGGATTAATTGGTAGGGAGAGCAACTGGAGGAAGAGATCAAGTAGATTTTTATTGAAAGTGAAAGTAGGAGGAAATGGCTTAAATCAGGGGAAATGGTAGAAATGGGGAGGCAAGGAGGAAAGGTATTGTAGACAGAGACTCAATAAGTGATTAGAGAACAGTTGGGTAAAAGAGAATCATTAGGAAATTGTCTGTGGGTTTTAGTTAGGGTGACCATAAAGGATGACGATCCCATTACTAATGGGGTGGGGGAAAAGGAGACAGAAGGGGATCCAGCAAAAGAACCAAGAACCATCTAGAACTCTCCTAGGGATATTTCCTTTCTATACAGGGAGCACTGTGCTTGGCACATCTGAGGTACAATAAATATTTGCCAGATGAATGAAACATTTCAAAAAAGGAATCAGAAAATATAGATTAGGGGTAAAAAGAGAAATAAGTCCTCTTAAGACATTTGCATTGTTTGTAACATCCCCCTTTCTGCTTTGGTTTTGTGTTTTGTCTTTTCTCCTCTTCACTTAATAGTAAACTCCTTCAGAAATAAGAAGACCTATGTACTTGGCCTTGGTGGATGGTAAGGAAGACTGAAGAGTGAACTGGGGAGACAATAACCTCCTCATAGTTGTATTTGTAAAGTTCTACAAAATATATTTTAGTTCTACATTTTGGGGCTAGGAGGCTTTGGGTCCAGGCTCTACTTTGCCACTTGCCTATCTGTGTGAATCTGGGCAAGTTATTTATTCTCTTTCTGGGCCTCATTTTCCTCATCTGTAAAATGAGGTAATAATAACACCTGCCTCATAGACTGTTACACAAAATAAAAACATGAGTGAAAACACTCAGCATGTCATCTGACATATATAGCGGACTCAAAAAGAGTTGTCTTCCCTGCTCCCTATATTTAGGGTGGTAATAATGGGCCTTAGAGATTTCTTGAAAATAAAGCACATCTGTCTTTTTTATAAGGCCACAAAGTCATCAAAGATAGATTTAGCTAGGGCATGACTCTGCTCTGTGCTTTACCTTTGGCAGAAGAAGGGTGAATGCTAACTCCAGAGAAAATTGTTCTCTCGACCTGAGTGGAGCAATGATGTTAATTGTGTATTGTCAGTATACACAAACCCTGCAGTAACAGTTTATAACATCTTCCAACTTCTGTAGCTAAATGAAGCTAATATTGAATTCATAGTATAGAACAATTCCTAAACGAAGGCTTAATTTTAGCAAAAGGAAGAGACTACTTTTTCATCTTAATCTTGAAATCCTTAAAATGTATATTACTGGAATATTTGTTGTAAAAAACAACAAGGTAATTACATAAAAGGTAATAAAAACTACCTTAAAGGGAAAATTTACAATTCAATGGAAGCCAATCTGATACAAGTAAGGGAAGAAGCTGCTGGTTCAGTAGAAAACCAATAGGTTGGGAGTCAGTTTCAATGAACTGTGTTCTAAAAGAGTGCTGTCCAATAGTACTTTTGATGATAATGGAAATGTTCCTTATTGGCAATGTCCAATACAGTAGTCACTTGCTACATGTGGCTACTGAGCACTTGAAATGTGGCTCATAAGGCTGTGGAACTGAATATTTAATTTTTAATTAAACTTAAATCTAAATATCTACATGTGGCTATTGGCTACTATTTTGGACAGTACAACTCCACAGATTTCAAAGGTATTTCTTGAAAGAAAAAAAATAAGATTATATGGTTAAATAAGTTAGGGAAATGCTTCATCCTAAAAGTCCTCATTGGAGGTTCATAATGCACACAATCATATTAGAGGCTAGAAGTTTTGTAATAAGGAAATGTAACTTTTCTTGGTCTTATTTTTTCCCCCAAACTCATTTGACCATGAGACACTTTTTTTTTCCTTTTAAACAGAATATCTATTAACACCTTATTGGCTGTGCAGTGAAGTTTGGGACGTGCTTGCTGAGTTACTTAATAAATGGCAGTGAGGCAACATGTTAATCATTTGATAAAAAAAAAAAAAGAAGTTAGATCTCCGCCTCATACCTTATATGAACTCATATTTTAAGTGGAATAACATTTAAATGTTAAGAAAAGAAACAAAAATATTAGAAGAAAATGGAGCTTAATACACTTATGTGGCCAATAAATGCATGAAAAGATACTCAACACTTTACTAGTAATCAAAGGAAATCAAGTTAAAGCAAGATTTAATTTTTTACCTATCAAATTAGCAAAGATGAGGAAAACAGGTAATAACTAGCATTGCTGAGAGACCATGGGAAAAACAAGCATTCTCATTGTTGACAGGAGTATATAAACATATGCAAGCTTTTTGAAGGGTAATTTGCCATTATATTTTAATTCTTAAGAAATGTCTATGTGAAGGTATGACACTTTCAGAAATTTATCTTAAGGGAAATATTAAGGATGTATGCAAAAATTTATGAAGGATGTTCATCACAGCAATATTTATAAAAGAACTACTGAAACAATCTGAAAGTTCAAAAGAGGACTGATTAAATAATAGATTTTCATACAATGAAATATTTTCAGTCATTAAAAAATAAAGTTGTAGATACCAATGTATTGACATGGAAATATGTTTATGATATGCTACGAAAAGGAAGTTTATATAAAAATTTATACAAGAAAAATATACACGAAAAAAATCAAGAATGATAGCCAAAGTTTAAATATAGTTTTAAAAAGAGAATTATTAATGCTTCTTAACACTTTTTTCCTTCTACCTTTTAATACTGTTTGCTTTATATTTTTCCCCTTTCTTTTTATAATAAGCATATAACCAATAAATACAGCTGTTTCCATTCAGGAAAAAAAAGGATATACCATCTCCCACTCTTACACTGACCTAAAATATGTCTGTTCTTTCAACTCACTGGTCTCTTCTGTCCTCTGGAAAGAAAAGAAAAAACAAAACAAAGAAAGTCTAATATCTCTTCTATAAATATTCAAACACAAAGATGTAAAATTAGATTATGTCCAACTTCTAATGTATGATTCCATTTGCAATTTCACAAAAAGAATCAAATCCAAAGACCAAATGTGCTTTTCATGGCAGCATAAGCAGAAATATTTTCAGGAAGGAAGTTCAAACTTTTTTTCTTGGTTTCAATTTCCCCCTATTAAACGTTTCCTTTTAATGCTAGCCTAAACCTAAATATATGTATAAAGTAGAATGTAAAAATTACCATCAAGATTTATATATCCCTCTTGAGGGCAGAAATTATTAGATTTTATGCATCCCCGTTTCTTTAGTGCTTGACAAACTGGAGAAAATTTAATAAATGTTTCTCCTGAATAAAATATAGAAGTAAAATACATTTTGAAAAACTCCTAAAAACACAAAATTGTTATAAACAGGAAGATTTCTCAATTGTATAAATTATTTATAAATTGAACAATATTCCTCTTGACATCAATATTTTACAAATAGAGGAATTCAGCTCTCAAAGTAGAAAAACTACTTGGTATGATGATGATGCCTGTTAACTCTCCTACCAGAATACTTAACTTTAAAGTATTTTAAGTATAAATTCCATTTGGTCCTGCCTTGGGCCAGGAAGATAAACTAGAAGACTTTCTAGAATTTCTTCTAGCACCAAGGTTCTCTATTTACTGTTCTGTTACTAGGCATGGCTATCAATGGCTAAGATGTCATTGACCATGAAAATAATTTTATTTTCAGTCTACTGTTTCTAACTCAAAGTTCCATTTCTAATTGTACTACAATTTTTTTTCCTTACTATGAACTTGATGTAAACACCAGCCTTTCCTTAAGCTGTGTTTTGCTTAAAATCTTCTGAGAAATGACTTTGTACAAATGCAAAATTTGAAATACCTGGGGTTGTAAAGACAGTGTGTAGGGAGGCCAATAGGTTCAATGAGGGGTTTGAGCAAGATAACATTTTATGAAGGAGTGGACAGAATTTTATCATATGTATAAACAAATTAAAGCTAATAAGGTGTGATCAAGCTGAAGTTATGATCTGCCTGATTTCATAAATAACCACTGTGTTCAGCACACAATAGCTATATGCAAACACAGTTTGAAAGAATATGAAAAACTCATCAAGTTTTAATCTTATTTGTCCTGTAGATTTCAAAGCCTGGTAAAGTATTTTTTTCATAGATAGTTAAGAGGTAAATTGTTATTACAAACTCCTAATTAATGAGTTTCAAAAATGTGCTTGGCACATAGTAGGGGCTCAATGAAAGTTTTTAAAAGTTTTTTTTATGTATTGCTCAGAGATAGAGCAAGTGGGGGAGGGGCAGAGAGCGAGAGAAAGAATCCCAAGCAGGCTCCACAACTGCTAGTGCAGAGCCTGACTTGGGGCTGGAACCCATGAGGCTGAGAGATCATGACCTGAGCTGAAACCAAGAGTCAGCTTGGTTAACTGACTGAGCCACTCAGGGGTTCAACAAATAATGAATGAATGAAAAAAATAATGAATTTATGTTTTACTGTATTGTGCTGATAGGAAAGCAGGATCTGAAGGGATCCAATAACACATAGAGAATTTTCTGTCTTAGCAATTTGTCTTTAAATGTTAATTAATACAAAATATTTGTGAACTACCTAACCAAATTTTAATTATATGCTATTAAGTAGGGCTAAACATTTCCAGCAACTATTTATTTTAGCTGCTAATGTAAAGTATCAAGTTGCTACAACAAATAGTAGTGAGAAAATTAGAGCCAACTAAGGTCAGAAATCTCCAAGCTATTGCTTTGATGGAGGACTTGAACCTACCACTCTACTATGAGAGAGTATTTATTTATTCACTGGCCATAAGGGAAGGAAGTCCTCAAGTTTTTTAACCTGTAATCTAGACGCTCAAAAATAATAATTGTAAATGGGACAATTTTTTTCAGTATCAGGACTGTGTTTGGTGCTTTCATAACAGATAAAGGTGTGGAAGGGGTAGTAGCCGCTTAATCAGAAGCCAGAGAAAGGAAATTTCCCAGATCTTTTGTAATAAAAATTCTTAAAAAGCTTCAAAATTTTCCAGTATTCTTTCTGCTTTCAGATAGACCTGTTTCCTGGTTCCCCTAAAAAGGAGACAGATAGATGAACCTTAGCCTCTACATAAACTTGATTTTCAGTCTGTTAAACCATATTGCTGTCCAAATGTTCGCCAAAAGTTAGATGGACAAGATCAATATAGCTAGTCATGCTGAAGAAAGTAGTCTCTCAGAGAATCTGGTTCAGAAAGTTAACTTCACATTACTTATTTGGATTAGTAATATTTGGACCCCATAATTAATTTTTTGAATATATTTAAAAAAGCACACAAGTTGGGAACTAGGTGGAATTTGGGCAGTAAATTTCACATAGTTTGGTATTGATCAATTTCTAATGAGACAGGTTATCTGGGCTTCAAGGACTTCCTTCTTGTTTGCTAATGCATTTTACTCATCCAAGAGGTTTAAGGGATTGACAAGGAGACAGAAATCTTGACCTTAAAAAGTCAGAAATGTAGGATTTAACACGTGTAGATGGAATTTAACTAAGAAAGGCCTTAGCAACACCTGGGAACCTATATATGTGGTAAAGCCACTGCCTATCAAAAGTACTAACATTATCACTTATAATACAAAAGAATGGGCTGGCCTCTTGACATGTAAAATGCTAATGGACCTCCACACTGGTAAGCACATCTCTGTAGAAAGGTATGTAATTTAGTTCAATCTATGTTTCTTTAGACTGGTCAGTCACACTGGGGAAACAAAGTAACTTAACAGACCCTTTAGAGATCACTTTATAGCAAAATTTAGTTAAAGATTATTTATTGGTCTAGTCTCTTCATTCCTATCTTCTGACAATCCAACCTACACATTACTTCTAGATTAATTTTTCAAACAGAACTCTAATAATTACATTATTCTACTCCAAAGATTTTAACATCTCTCCATTATCTACCAAATTAAGTACAAATTACATCTTGACATTCAATGATTTCCACAAAAAGAGCCCCAGCCTATCTTTCCCAATTTATTTCCTAGTACTGCTCCTACATACATAGGCACAAGTACAGTACTCTTGCAGGCCCAAATTATTAGGCAACAGTGGATTAATTAGTACTGGTTGCTGCCCCTACCGTATAAGAGGAGAAGAAAATAGCCAGGAGAAGAAAATTCCCTACTTCCACAGAGAGGCTGGGAAGTGAAAACTACTCTAGTATTTTTCTGAAGCAGAGAAGTGATCTATCATGCTCTTGTTTAAAAAAACTATTACAGTCAGCTTTTTATAAATCTAGGGTCCATGGGCCAGGATGCAGCTAGAATTAGGGTTCCATGAACTTGGACTGGGAAAAAAATTGCATTCTGGATTTTTAATAATCTCTAGCTGAAATTTAGCATTTTCTTCAATAAGTATAGGCAATAATCCACAGCAGTATTAGCAGTCCCTATGTCTTTGTCACCAATAGAAATATGATATTTTAATATCACATTGAAGTTACTATGAGTATCTCAAAATATAATTTATATGCATCACTATTTTGAAATTACATAATTAGGCCTGCTGCCAGATATTATTTAATGCATAAAGAAGCACATATGTAACTACATCATACAGTTGTTTGAATATTTTAAAACTTCCAATAAAATTGATTTTATTTCTATGCATTTTATTTTATATATTTAAAAATATTATTCTGAGATAGGGTTCATAGGCCAGGCTGCCAAAGAAGTCTGTGGTGTAAAAAAGGTTATTTTATCTTTGTTTTTTATACCTATTAATTGCTTATAGATTATCTAAACACTTTAGCATGGAATTCAAGGCTCTTCATAATCTATTCACACCCACTTTATCGCCTTTATCTCTGCCCCACCCCTACTCTCCATATTAAGCCCTAGTCATACCAGACAACAGTAACTGTCTTTTATCTGGAGGCAGATAGACTGGTTTTTGAATTAGCCCTAGTTAATAGTCAGTAGCCTTGCACTCACTGGCTTTGGCATTGCCTTATACAGACCTCTCTGCTTGCCAAGTGAATTATTCATTTTAAAGGTTTGTTTTCCCTAATACTATGAGGTCTTAATAGGGCTATATCTTTAAAAATTTTTAATGTTTATTTATTTTTGAGAGAGAGGGAGGGACAGGACATGAGCAGGGGAAGGGGCAGAGAGAGAGGGAGGCACAGAATCCAAAGCAGGCTCCAGGCTCTGAGCGGTCAGCACAGAGCCCGATGCGGGGGTCAAACTCACAAACCGTGAGATCATGACCTGAGCCGAAGTCAGACACCCAACCGACTGAGCCACCCAGGTGCCCCTGAATAGGGCTATATCTTAACTATCTTTATATCTTATTCCTTAAATGATTGATGAAATGAATAATAAAAGACAGATTCTAAATTGGCAAGGCACTGTATGCAGTAATTTCCAGGGGAGTAAAGTTAGTCTTTGAATCTCAAATTGACTTAGCGCTGATCTTTTTTGAGGACATAAATAAAGATACCCTTGATTCAGCCCTAACGTTGGATCCCCAGCTGATAAATGCTGGATGGTAGGGAAAGGGAGAGTAAAGAGAGCCCTAACTGAGGTGGACTTCATTTTACATCCTCAGATTGAGGGATGTAACTGTGTTGAAGGGAAAGGCAAAAATGACATCTTTTTTCCCATTTCCCAGAGTGGTTACCCAAAACTTCCATCACTCTGCTCAAGCTTCTCATTCCAGCCCCAACTCTTTCATCAAATAACTCCCACCTTAATGTTACAGAGCCAACACCATCAACTTCCTGCCCCTCCTTACTTTCCCATCCTTTATTGGTTCTCAACCGTCAGCGTTAGTCACCTCAGAAACTTTTTTTTAAAATACTGATGGCCTGGGCCCTAATCCCGGTTTATTCAATTGGTCTTGGGTGGAGCAACAGTATTTTTTTTTTTTTTTTTAAACTTCTCAGGTTATTCTAACATGCATACAAGGTTGAGTTCCACTAGTGTTCCTGAAGCTATCAATCAGCCACCCTTATCCATGAATTGTCCACTTCGGGTTCCACGGTGGACCACTTCTATGCCTAAGTCTCCCATCTTTAAAGAAAGCATTCTTGCGGCCCACATTCTCGCCCCTTAACTTTCTCACAATCTTACTATGATGCTTCTTTTTAAAGGGTAATCTACATAGCTTCCACCAGCTATATTCTATTCCTCTTTTTACTCTTAACAGCCAATACTATGATTGGCTTTTGTGCCCGTCATTCTCTCTGCTTGTCTCATGTTTCTCTGACCAGCTACTGCTCACTGGCCTTTTAACACAAGAGTGGCCAAAAGGTCACCTTGGAAAAGGTTTCCCCAAGTCGTTCCACACAAGCAGGGGCCCCTCTTCTATGCTCAAAGAGGACCCTGTGCCTTTTTTTTTTTTTTCTATTATAATTTTACTTTATTACCACTGCGGATTCTCTCAAAGTCTCCCATGTAACACAGCACTTCAGAAAGCTGAAATGGTTTCATTTGCTTCTGACTTCCTGGAGTCTAAAGCACCAGAAAGCACTCAGTGAAAAAGTCTGAGGAATGAATGGAAAGCGAGACTAGGAAACGGAGGTCGGGGGCGGGGAAATGCGAGGGGAGAGGGCGTGTGTGTGGGAAGGGGCGGGGGCTAAGAGGGGCGGCGCTGAGAATCCTGCGCCAGAACGGGGGAGGGGGCAAGGACACGTTAAGTCGGCTAGGGCCGCAAAGCAGCTCCCTGACGGGACACACCGCCTTACCAACCAAAGTAGGGAGGCGGCTTCTTACCTGCCTCGGGCCTCACCACCCCAACCAGCCTTCAGGCACCTCAGCATTGGCCGGAAAGCAAGAGCTACAGTCGTAAACTCAGAGTTTTCTACCCCAACCTTGCGACATTCCTCTCTAGTAGAGTGAGAATCCGAGGCAGCGTTCCGAGCTCTGCCGTAAGGTGAGGAAGAAAAGTTTGGGCGGGGCCGCCTGGGGCGGACGAATGGGGCGTGCCCGCGCAAGCGCCAGCCGTTCTCTCCGGCGGCGTCACGTGCGGGGGCAGGGCCGGCAGGCTGGCCGGCTCCGGCAGGCGGTAGGGGGCGTGGGAGGTAAGTGCGCGCGCGCCTGCTCGTCTGCAGCCGAGGAGTCGCTCGGGGCGGGGCCGCGTGCGCGGGGTCGGGGGCGCGCGGGCCTGAGCGGACGAGGGACGCGGCGGCGGTTGGCGGTGGCTGCTGAGGGTACCGCAAGGACTGTGAGAGGCGGCGGCGGAGGCATCCGCGGCACCGGCAGAGGCGGCGACAGCGGCTGAGGCGAAGGTCCAACGCGTGCTCTCTGGGCGGGGTGCGGCGGGGGATGTGCCCTCGCGGGCCGGGCGGAGTCTCTCTGACAGGGCGGGGGATGCGCGGCGGCCGCTCTCCCGGACCCTGAGGCAGCTGGGCCCACCCTCCTGGAACCGTTTGACTCTTGGTGGCCTCAGCCTCTGCGGTCTCCGGCGCCCTGACCCTGGGGCCGCGGGTAGGAGGTGGCGTTTCCCGAAGAGGAGGGGGCTGCAGTGGCCACCGCGGCGGAGTCCGAGGTAAGACCCGCCCAAGCCGCCCAGAGGCCCTGCCGCCCGGCCCGGCCCACGTCTCGGTCTCGCTCTTTGGCTCCTTTGGGGCAGCCCCGCCCCAGCGGAGACGCCCCGTGAGCGGGTCTGCCTAGGAGCCTCCCAGACACCGGATCGCTGCGCTGGGTCCCCGGTAGACCCCACCCATCGTATCTTCCATTGGTCAGACACCACTCCGGCCCGCCAGCTCCCGGACGGTTCTGTCACGGCCCCCCATCCCCAGCACAGCCCGTTAGAACCCCCTTCGGACTCTCTTAGGACTCCTCGTGGAGCCTCCAGACTCCGTTACGGCCTCCCGTAAGCTGACCCGGTCACAGTTCCTCTGACACCCAGGCGCGGCCGCCCCCTAACCCAGAGCGACCTTGCAGCCCACCCCCTGCCTGCGGACCCCTCCCAGCTCGCTTCCCGTCAACCCTACCCTCCTCGCCTTGCGGGTAGTCTGTTCTTGATGCTCTCTCCTCCCAGTGGATCTGGTGTCAGCCCCTCTGTAGACACCATCAGACAGCAGCCTCTCCCCCAGTCCTCTCAGGCAGACCTTGTTATCTTTCTCTTTTCTTTGGTTGGAAGAGTTTTGCCTTTAAATCCTGGAGGGGTGTTTGCTTAACCTAGTGTACTCCCTACTCCCCCCACCCCCCCTCCCCCCCGTGGGACCTAAGGGGACTGATACCCAAAGGAGGGAGGGACAGGGAAGAGTGCGGGCCCAGGGCAGGTGTGTGTGTGCTAATATAAGGTCATACAGCCTGCTTCTCATCTTGTCTCTTCTGCAGAACGTGTGAGGTAGTCCAGTCTGACATTTAGGGACCTCTATAAGAATTAAATCACATGACATTAAGGGATGTGACTGTGTCTCCATGTAGTATCATTTGCTTCCCTTTCTGGAAGATTTTTACACATTTTTTTGTTTTGTTTTTGAGTGACACAAGGGGATTTTTTTTTTTAACGTGTTTTTTGAATTTTCCGGAAAAATAAGACTTGTAGCTTTCCTTAATCCCTGAAGATTTTAATGTCAATTTAGTAATAAATTTCTGCTACCTGGTGCTGCTCCTTTTCCAAGGAGCAAGTACAGTTATCATGCAGTGTTGACTGATGTCATTACCAACAGCCTTCTCAGCAGTAGTGAAATAGTGAATAAAATCTTGTTTGTGGAAGTTGAACTCCTGAGTTTTCAAGAAGGAAACGTAATGATGCACTAAGTGATCAGTACCTAGGGATGAAGTATATAGTGAGGTTTTTGTAGTTAGTACTTTAAAATTTTTTCTTTTGTGTGTGTGAAACTGAAGCGGGAGAAAATCATATTAAAATTACAGGTAATAACTAGACATAGTATACAAGTCAAAAGGTTCTAAAGAGTATGCAGCAAAAAGTTTCTCTTCCCCCTTTATCCTCCAACCACCTGTTTTTACTTTTTAGAGGCAACTACTATTTCCATCTTTATGTGGGTCCTTCCTGTGATTTTTAAATTTATATTCTCAAATATATTCTTAAAATGCACCACAAATGCTTGCAATACTATACACTCTATACCTCCCCTCACTGCCTCTCACTTGATAGTAGAGCCTAGAGAGCTCATTCAATTAGAGTACATATGGACATGCCACATTCATGGGCTGTATAGTATTCTCTTTTTATGATCTTGACATTATTTTTAGTCTTTGCTTTTACAAACGGTCTCATTTGCTTTTCTTTTAGTGTATCAGCTGTTACATGTATGTTGTAAATAATTATCAGGATTTAAAAAAATTTCCTGGTGATTCTTTTGTATTGAACCTACAAAAAAGGATATAACTAAAGTTCTCATTGAACCTCTGAGCTTTCACGGAGTGATTCATTAGCTTTGATGGTGATTATAATATTTATCAAATAAGTTATTGAAGGATATAAAGTCGGGGACTGAAATGATCAGATTGCATTTTTAAAAGGTCACTGGCTGCAGTGAGGAGGGTGGATTAAAGGGTAGTCTAAGGCTAAGGGCAGGAATATTAGGCAAATGATGATAGGGAGTCTGGATTTGGGTATTGGGAGTAGAGAGGACTTGGTGATTTCATTGGGTTTGGAATTAGGGAGAAGGTTCATAGAAGATTTAGGTTTCTAGCTTGTGCCTTTCACTGAAGTGGGAATTGATAGAAGGGAGGAATGGGATTTTTATTTTTGTCAAAAAAGAATTTGTGACAGGTTGGATTTGGGTGATTATATTTCTGTCAGATACTGACGGCCAGGAGGCAGCTGGATTTGTGTCTTAAGCTCATTATCAAATTCTGGATTGATAGTAATAGATTTGGGGGCAAAAGGTATAAATGAGAGGAGAAAAGATTATAGGACAGAAATCCAACATTTACATTACAGATAGAAGTTGAATGTCTAAAGCTAGTAAAGTAAGTGATTAATTTTTTTTAAGTTTGTTTATTTTGAGAGAGAGAGCCCACAAGCAAGGGAGTGGCAGATTAATTTTTTTTAAGTTTGTTTATTTTGAGAGAGAGAGCCCACAAACAAGGGAGTGGCAGAGAGAGAGATAGAGGGTGACATAGAATCTGAAGCAGGCTCCAGGCTCTGAGCTGTTAGCATAGAGCCAGATGCTGGACCCGGCTTGAACTCGAGAACTGTGTGAGATCGTGACCTGAGCCAAAGTCAGATGCTTAACTGACTTGAGCCACCCAGGTGCCCCAAGTGATTAAGTTCTTTAAAAAATCTTATTAGGGTTTACATATCAATAGTGAGGTTCACAGTCTAATGTGATTTAATAGTTTTTTCCCTTAGTTAACAATAATGCCTTAGTTTATGAGGGAAATGGGAGTAAAATTAGATTTTTTTAAAAAGTCAAACCTCAGTAGAAATTAGTACTATAAACCCATCTTTTCTAATCATTTGAATTTTACTATTGTAGATGTTTGTTCAGTCTTCTTTGTTTGTAGAGAAGTGTAGGATATTTGAAAATATGGTTTACCAAGAATAGTGTTTCCTAGTTTGCATGATTTTTTAGTTGTATTAACTTAATTTAAAATAAATATTAGTCAAAAAATTTTGGTTCATGTTTAAAAAAATTTTTTTTAATGTTTATTTATTTTTGAGACAGAGAGACAGAGCGTGAATGGGGGAGGGTTAGAGAAAGGGAGACAAAGAATCTGAAGAAGGCTCCAGGCTCCAAGCTGTCAGCACAGAGCCTGATGCGGGGCTCGAACTCATGGACTGTGAGATCATGACCTGAGCCAAAGTCGGATGCTTAACCGACTGAGCCACCCAGGCACCCCTGGTGGTTCGTGTTTTAAAATCTAACATTGACTTTTTTTTTTTTAATGTTTGTTTATTTTTGAGAGAGACAGTGACAGTGTGAGTGGGAGAGGGGCAGAGAGAAAGGGAGACACAGAATGCCAAGCAGGCTCCAGGCTCTGAACTGTCAGCACAGAGCCTGACGTAGGACTAAACCCATGAACTGTGGGATCTCACATGAACTGTGAGATCATGACCTGAGCTGAAGTCAGACATTCAACCGACTGAGCCACCCAGGTGCCCCCCCCCCCTCGATTCTATGTATTTCTAAGTTTAGAGCTGCTGTATAGATCTCTAACTTTTCCTTATGAATCACTGCTAATGGATATCTCCTCTTGGATTCACATTTCACAAGCACTTCAAATGTGTGCAAAATAAAAACTCTTCTCTGCTTCTCTTTCTTCCAAAAAGGAGAGGGGAGAGGGAGACAAACTGCAACAAAAATTTTTGTTTTTGATTTCCTATCTTGGTGAATGGCGCCACTCTCTCCTGGAGAAGTCTTCAGGAACCTGTGAATCATTGTCCACTCTGTACCTTACTACCAACGTCACTAAGTGCTCCACATTCTCCCTCATGATAATTTCATATTTATTGTTGTTTTTGTTGTTTCTATTTTATTTTAACCAGGAATGTCTCTGGTGCTCCTGTAATGTGTTCTAAGCAGTCTTGTTGCTTTCTCTTTTCTGTCTCTTGTTTTGTCTTACCCTCCAATTCATTCTCTGCACTGCTGCCAGATTAGGTGTTCTAAAATGCTCTTTTAGTTAGAGTCTTTCATTTGCAAAGAGACTCAAGTTACAGTAAGTAGTGGAGTGCTTTTTAAAAGGAAACATGCAGAAGGGAACCTAGGAAAAGTTGAACACCTTGGTCTCAAGAAGAACAGGAGTTTAATAAATAAAACTAAAAGCAGAAAAATACATATTTCACTCCTAGTGCTCTGTGGTTAATGTGTCTTAGATACTTTTACGATTTCTCTTTTTTTCTCCCTACTCCAGTTTTTCCTCTCACAGCTTCCCTTTATTCCCAATTTATGCCTCCTTATAACTACTGTGTTACTCCTGTGCCAGCATTTTGCCTCCTGGATGCTGGCATTTTAACTTGAGCTGTTTGTTAACTTCTTCCTTTTCCCTAGGATTTTCTGGTTTGAATTTCTAAGAAACCATCTCTTGGGCTCAGCTCTTTTTCTCATGGGCTACTAGTAAGCCTGTGTACTTGGGACATGTGATCAGTCCTGGCCATTTAGTGTTGGCCATGTGTTTATTTGTGCATGTGGGTGTGGGGCAGGATCATAATGGTGAAAAGCACAGGGCAGTGTGTGGGCTAATTTCTCACAAAATGGGATTGCAAGCATGGCAGACACTATAGTTGACATTTGTAGTACAAATACAAATCTGATCATGTCCTTTCCTATTGAAAGATCTTCAGTGTCTTCTCATTGCTTTCAGGATAAAGCTTAATTGTAGCATGGCATATATGTGAGATTCTTTATGACCTATTACTTTTCTAGGCTTTCCTCCCATGCTCTCTTCCTTAAATTCTTTGATCCACCCTTATTGAACTTAGGCTTCCGCCCAGATAAGGTGCTTTTTTCTCTTGTCTTTGCATCTCTCTTCCTTTCCTGTCTTTCCCTTAACCCATTCTTTGCTTGGCTAATTCCTATCTGACCTTCAGGATTTCTTTCAGGTATATCTTCAGGAAGATTTCTTTTACTTCTTCTAGATTGAGTTAGATGCCACTCCTGTGTGCTCCTCCTTAGTGCTTATGTCTATCATAGCTCTCAAATGAAATTCCTAATTACTTGTGTATTTAACTTCTTTTTTTATCCCTACTATATAGGAAGGAAGACTTAGATTGGGGATTAAAAAAAATATGTATGTGTGTGTGTGTTTAATTTTTTTTATAAATTTTAAAGTATACAAAAAAGTACACAGATCCTAAGTGAATTTTCACCAAGTAAACACACCAGTGTAACCAACACCCATGGTAAAATGCAGAATATTTCTACATCTCCGTAAGCTACCTCATGCCCTTTTCTAGTTACTAATCCAGTTCAAAGAGGATTTAATTTTAAATGGGAAAACTCTTTTAATGTTTTTTTCTACATATTTTGTGTGTATCTTTAGACATACGAGAGACAGGTATCGGGATTGTGATCCTGTAGAACGAATATAATTTGTTATATTACAGAAATGTAATTTTCGCATACTTACATGCAACAGACAAATTTGAAATCACATTCTACTAATATTCTAATATTCAGTTGTGGGATGTTTATATTTAAGTAGATTTTCTTGTTTATAAGTTTAATATTTCAGAGTGGTAGAAAATAATATGATAGATCAAAGAATATTTGTTGAAAATAGCCTATTAATTTTGAATGGTGAACTTGATGAAGATGTGTATAGTAAATATGTAAAACACTTTCCAAATGGCGTTTGGCCTCTGAGTTTTAATGTGAATTATGTTGCTAGCATATTTTGGCAGTGGGGTCATCCAGCGGGCAACCGGAGTGTAATTTTACATGTACAGTGAGGAAAGTACTAGCTGTCCTATGTCATAGACAGCTGGCTTGCTAAGAATTTTTTTTTTTTTTTTTTACAACCAGCAATCATTTTAGAGTGTATTTTTTCTTTTTCTCAGTTTTGATTTTTCTTTGACATTATGTAGCTCTTTGAATATGAAGGTATTCTTTTAAACATACTTTTTCCTTAGATGGGCTTTTCTGTCTGCAAATATTAATTTAAGTCCATTAAGGCCAATCAAGTAGAAAGAATATGGACTTTCAAACCTGGATTTCCAACAACCTCAATTCAGTTTCCAGCCTCATCATTTATAAGCTGTCATTTATAGGCAAGTCACTTAACATTTCTGAGCTTTAAGAATGTGCATCTCTCAAATTGGAAATACTTACCTGACACAAGATTATCATTTAGAGTTAAAAAAACTTTGTGTAAAGCACTAGGCACATAGTTGATATTCAAGAAATTTTCCTTTTCTCCTGAAAATATGTCTATTTCTTGTTATATTTAAATATGAGGTCAGGAATTTAAAGAATTCATTGTGTGGCGTTTAGAATAAATGGCTAATCAAAATTTGTTGCTAATAGAAGTAAATCGTAGAAAGTCGGCTAGCTGTCTTTCAACTGTGATAATATTTTTGAATTCAAGAAGTTTCAAAGAAATGCTTTTCTTGATTTCTTACTATATAAGTTTAATGGATGTTAGAATGTATTTTGATTCAATGTGTTATGATACTTCAATTGAGGTATCATAAGACAATGTTCTGTTTGCCAATGACAAACATTCCTTAAATCATTGACAGATTGTAGTACTACTGCTATTTGTAATGTGTAAGTATTTGTTTGAAATCTGTTTACTTATATTGATCAGATGATAGTGGGTTGAGTAATCTCTGGATTTTTTTTCTTTAAAAAAATTTTTTTTAATGTTTATTTTTGAGAGAGAGCGAGAGAGAGGGAGAGAGAGAGAGAGAGAGCGCGCATGCACGCTACTTGGGAAGGGGCAGAGAGAGACGGAGACACAGAATCTGAAGCAGGCTCCAGGCTCTGAGCTGTCAGCACAGAGCCTTTGGGAGGCTTGAGGTCATATCACGATCTGAGCCGAAGTTGGATGCTTAACAAGACTGAGCCACCCAGGTGCCCCTTTTTCTTTTTAAATATAAAGAAGAAAGTTCTTCAGATGACTGTGTGGATATGTGTTTATAAATGATTTTTAGATCGTATTTTTTCCTTACTTTCTTTTGAAACTCTACCTTCTTTTGGTTCTCTTCTAGCCTCTCCCCTACTTTTTTTTTAATAATAAACTTAGAAAATAATGAAAAAATTGAATGATTAGGACAAAGAACATTGATATGTCTGCCACCTAGATTCAGGTTATCAATGGCCCATCCGTATTTGCTTTATTGTTCTTTATACGTATGGACATGTGTATACTTTCACTGAGCCTTTTGAAAGCTGTGACTATTATGATGTTTATCTCAAAATACTTCAGCATATATCTCCTAAGAAAATAAATATTCTTGGGGTGCCTGGCTGGCTCAGTTGGAAGAGCATGTGACTCTTGATCTTTGGTTTGAGAGCCCCATGTTGGGTGTAGAGATTATTTAGATAAAACTTAAAAAAAAAAAAAAAGATATTCTGTACATCACCACAGTGCCATTACCAACACCTAGAAAAATAAGTCATTTCCTAATAGCATTTAATATTCAGTCTATATTTAAAATTTTCCCATTTGTCCCATAAAATGATTTTTTCAAACCAGAATTCAGTCAAGATTTTTGTATTGCATTTGATTATCTTTTTAGTCTCTTTTAATCTAGAAAATTTCCTTCCTCCACTCCTGTTTCTCTCATGATTGACATTTCTTTGAGAAGACGAGATCATTCTTGTAGAATGGCCTGTTTTCTAGAGTTACCTGATTGTTTCTTTGTGCTTTTGTTTAACTTATTCCTTTGTTCACTGTGTATTTTGTAAATTGGAAGTTATATTTTAAAGGCTTGAGTTAGATGCATATTAAAGTTTTGGCAAGAATACTTCATAGGTGATGTTATATTTCATGTTGCATATTATGGGAGGTACATAATGTCACTATTAGTAATCTAAGTTTTATGAAGTTTAAAGTTGGTGTTTGCTGACTCTCCATTGTAGAAGTGTATTTTTCCTACTGTGATCAAATACAATAATTTGTGGGGGTGATACTTTGGTACCATAAAAAATTCCATTATTCAGTGTGCCTTACCTCATAATTTTAGCATCCTTTGTTGAACCTTAGGCAATTCAGTTATTTAATTGAAACTTGAAAATTAGTGATTTTTCTAATTCTATTATTTTTTTTTACACTTACTAGCTATCATTCTTCAGTTAACAAGAGCTTTATAACCTTCCAGCAACTGGGAATGAACTATAGTTCTTCCTAAAGGGCAGAGTAAATAAATGCTTAATTCTTTCTCATCTAATTTTCAGAATGAGGAGTTGGTCTATGAGTTATTACAATGGTAACAAATGAATGTTGTTATGATCTCTTGGATTTTTCTTTGTTGAATTACAATAAGTTACAGACATTATTCTTTTTGGTGCTCAAATGGTCTCAAATAAGGGCATTGGGAGCCCCTCCAAGCATAGCCCTCAGTTTTTTTTGCATAAATGCATTATTAGTCATTGAATGGGTCCTTACTTTTGAGTATTAGATACCTTGGCTCACCATGGACTTTTCCTGCTTTAGATTTCAATTAGCAGTTTCTCTTCAGGAGCTCTGTCTCCTTATAATGGAGGATGATATTTAGAAACCAATATCTGGATGCTAAATATGCTCCTTTTTATGGGGATGTCACTACTTCTAGGCCTTGCCTTGTCTGGAGGGGAAAAAAAGCATGAGGTCATATTGATAATTCTAATTCAAATTTAACTCTGTGGGTATTCCTTTCCTTTTTTTTTTTTTTTTTTTTTTTAAGTTTAATCTCTTTTACATTGAAAACCTTAGTTTTTCTTAACCTTTATGTATGTGTATATATTTAAAGTACACCTTAAATAGTTTCAAGATAAATAAACCTACTCAGTGAAGCTTAAGATTTTTTTGCATTTCATTTTGTCCTTAGAATGTATCCCAATAAGGATATACTTATTGTTAGTACTATATTTAAAAGTCACTTGAAATCATTATTTTCTCAGTGTGATTGTTACCAATTTGATAGGTATGTAGTTAGATCCATTTGTTTTTCATTTTAGGGTTTGCTCCCCCCCCTTTTTTTGTTTTGTTTTGTTTGTTTAATATTACTCTTTGAATATATGAAACACTTACATAGTTCAAAGGAGAAATCAAATGAAAAGGCATATATAGAAATCTCATTTTTATCCCTGTCTCTTCTATTCTGTTTCCTCCTTGCTCCTGTAAAGGTAACATTTTTGTGAGTTTTTGATCAGTCATTCCG
Source organism: Panthera uncia (assembly GCF_023721935.1). Classification (NCBI taxonomy): domain Eukaryota; kingdom Metazoa; phylum Chordata; class Mammalia; order Carnivora; family Felidae; genus Panthera; species Panthera uncia. The sequence goes on along the minus strand of NW_026057582.1, from coordinate 110,770,005 downwards.
GTATTTTTTCTCTTTGAAAAATAAGATGTATGTGTATATTCTCCCTTCATATGCCAAAGGTGTGTGTGTGTGTGTGTGTGTGCACACATGCATGCGTGCATGAGCAATATCTATATATACTGTTCTGTAGCTTTATTTTTCTCCACTTAATATATTCTGGAGAGCACTCCATATTGGTACATTCGGATCTTTCTCATGGAGGCATAATATTCTGCTGTGCCATAATTTTAATGAATCTGGATCTGATGGATATTTGTGTTTAATTTTTTGGACTGTAAGTAATACATATGGAATAAATTAATTAAAAAAAAAGTGTCTTCCCCAAGTAATTGAGAAGGAGTTGATTTGTTCCAGAGAGCTATAGTTTGAGTGGGCTTTGTTGTGTTTTGTTGTTGTTGTTGTGAAGAGAATTTCATGGTATGTTTTGGGACATAGTATACTTTCTTCCCCTTGTATATTAGGTCATTGGTGTTAATGTTAATCTGCTTTTATTGTTGTATGATACGAGGGTCAGACAATAGATGATTCACTTGCTTTTTCTTCCTCTGCTTCTTGGCTTCTTTATTTTTTTATTTTTTATTTTTTTTTAATTTTTTTTTTCAACGTTTTTTATTTATTTTTGGGACAGAGAGAGACAGAGCATGAACGGGGGAGGGGCAGAGAGAGAGGGAGACACAGAATCGGAAACAGGCTCCAGGCTCCGAGCCATCAGCCCGGAGCCTGACGCGGGGCTCGAACTCACGGACCGCGAGATCGTGACCTGGCTGAAGTCGGACGCTTAACCGACTGCGCCACCCAGGCGCCCCTGCTTCTTGGCTTCTTTAAAGCATTGGAACTAAAAACCTGATGTCCTGGGTGTTTTCATGTAAGGATAACTCAAGTTTGTCTTCACTTTTTTTCTACAACTTCCCCCTCCCTCACTTTAGCCTTTCTTCTTCTTTTCTGCCTTAAATCTCTCAGATTTTGGGATTCCAAGCATTTTGTGACAGTTGCTTATAGTCTGATGTATAATAAGATGTATATTATGAGTATAAATAAAAAGTAAGAGATCAAGAATACCAAAGGGAAAGGGAAGGGCACCTGTTAGGATAGAAGGAATTCAAGCTATGGGGCTTGTGAAATAGAAATTGGAAGTTAGGGAACCTAGCCATTCAGATCTAAATTGTCTTTTACTCCAGTGCTTGAAAGTAATGTTTCGTTTATTGTTTTTTTTTAAAATGGAAGTATAGTTAATATGCAATGTTGTATTAGTTACAGCTGTACAGCGTAGGTGATCCACAATTCTATGCAGTTACCCATTAGGCAGTGTTCACCATGCTAAGTGTGTTTATCATCTGAATTTGTTTCATTTACTGAACAAAATTTTTCAGTATCTACCATAAGCAACTTTGGGGAAATACTAAAAATTATATAATTATAGTAGCCTTTTTTTTTTTTTGAATGCGCACTAGGTACCAGACTTACATAGGTTGCTTTATTGTTTTTTTTAATTCTTTAAATGTGTTATTTATTTTTGAGAGAGAGAGAGACAGAAAGTGAGCAGGGGGAGGGGCAGAGAGAGAGGGAGGCACAGATTTGGAAGCAGGCTCAAGGCTCTGAACTGTCAGCACAGAGCTCCGTGTGGGGCTGAAACTCAGGAGCGGTGAGATCATGACCTGAGCTGAAGTCAGATGCTTAACCGACTGAGCCACCCAGGTACCCTGTGCCCCATAGGTTGCTTTATTGTATTAAATTACTATAGCAATGGTATGCAGTTTACTTTTCCTTTTATTCATATATATAGGAGAGTGAATAAAACTTGCAATTTAAAGAAAATTTTGAAGTAAATATTTGTGTTGTCATCACCCAGGCCAACAAATCAGGATTGCCTCTCCCTTCCCTTTTTAAAAAAAAATTTTTTTTTAATGTTTTATTTATTTTTGAGACATAGAGAGACAGTGTGTGAGCAGGGGAGGGGCAGAGAGAGAGCGAGACACAGAATCCAAAGCAGGCTCCAGACTCTGAGCTGTCAGCACAGAGCCTGATGCAGGGCTCAAACTCACGGACTGTGAGATCATGACCTGAGCTGAGATCAGGAGTTGGACGTTTAACTGACTGAGCCACCCAAGTGCCCCTATTCATTCTATTTTTGATGGACATTTGAGTTGATTTCATTTTCTTGCTGTTATACAAATAATTTGGTGGTAAGTGCTCTTCTACCTGTTTCATATTTTCAAGTATATAAATGTTTCTCTAGAATTTATAGGAATGGAACTGCTAAGTTGTGAGGTATGCACATGTTCAACTTTGATAATGGCAACGTGTTTTTCAGAATTATTTTAATTTATACTTTCTCCAACACAGTATATAAGTTCCCATTGCTCTATTGTTGTTGTTTTTTTTTAAAGATTTTATTTTTAAGTAATCTCTACACCCAGTGTAGGGCTTGACCCATAGCCCCAAGATCAAGAGTTGCATGCTCCACTGACTAAGCCAGCAAGTTGCCCCTCCATTGCTCTACATTTTTAACACTTGGTATTGTCAGACTCTTAATTTTTGCCAGTGTGAAGGGTGTGATGGTATGCCATAATTTTAATTTGCATTTCCATGATGGCTCATTAAGTTGAACATCTTTTCATAGATTTGAGTTTTCTTTCTCTCTCTTCTCTTTTTCTTTTTAAAGTTTATTTTGAGGGTGGGGAGGGACAGAGAGAGAGGGAGAGAGACTCCCAAGCAGAATCTGTGCTGTCAGCATGGAGCCCCACATGGGGCTCGAATCCACGAACCGTGAGATCATGCCCTGAGCCAAAATCACGAGCCAGATGCTTAACTGACTGGGCCACCCAGACACCCCCATTTGAGTTTTCTTCATATGATGTGCCTGTTCAAGTTGTTTGCCCAGTTTTTTTCTGCTTTTCTTACTGATTTTTAGGAATTCTGTATGTGTTTTGGAGACTGGTCCTTCAGTTATACCTGTTACAAGTTATGTTTTTGACTTGTTGGTGCTTGTTGATCAACAGAATTTCTCAGTGTTAACATAGTTGAATTTATCAACTTTGGCTAGTACTTATTGAATCTTTTTAAAGAAACCCTTTTCTAGGCTATGTTAAAGATGTTCTCGAATATGATCTACTAAGAGCTTTCAAGTTTTAACCTTTCATAGATTTGCTCTTTATTTGGGATAGACTTCATGTATAATGGGAGGTCCCATCCCAAATGGATACTTCCCATTCTTTCCCATCCCAAATGGATACTTGATTGTCCTAGCACTGATTTTGAACATTTCATCTTTTCTATACTGATCTCAATGCCACATCTGACCTATATCAAGTATCCATATTTGTGTAGGTCTGTTTCTGGCCTTGTTCCTCTGTTCTATTGGTCTGTTCCTGTACTTGTAACATACTCTTTTTTTTTTATTCAAATTGAAATGCTTTTATTAGAATACTAATAATTGAAGATAGAAGAAAACCATACACACGGAAAAAGGAAAATACTCAGAAATGCTATTACAGATTAGGCAAATTACAGAAAATTTCTTCAGTGTATGCAAAATGTAAACATTTTCCCTGGGATTCCTCATAGATGGCACAGTCCACAAAGACTTATTTGGAACAAGAATCTATCAAGTAGTCTACAGTATAGCCTCTAAAATGTTTCTTAACTTCCTACATTAAACTTAAAGTTCTTAGCACACCCAAAATTTTCTATGCAAAAAACTAAATGGCTCCCAATCATGTAGCATACTCTTTTTTTTTTTTTTTTGTAATTTAACTTTATTTCTTATTTTTAAAAATTTACATCCAAATTAGTATATAGTGAAGCAGTGCTTTCAGGAGTAGATTCCTTAATGCCCCTTACCCATTTAGCCCAACCCCCCTCCCACAGCCCCTCCAGCAACCCTCAGTTTGTTCTCCATATTTATGAGTCTCTTTTGTTTTGTCCCCCTCCCTGTTTTTATATTATTTTTGTTTCCCTTCCCTTGTGTTCATCTGTTTTGTCTCTTAAAGTCTTCATATGAGTGAAGTCATATGATGTTTGTCTTTCTCTGACTGCCTAATTTCACTTAGCATAATACCCTCCAGTTCCATCCACATAGTTGCACATGGCAAGATTTCATTCTTTTTGATTGCCGACTAATACTCCATTGTATATATATACCACATCTTCTTTATCCATTCATCCATCGATGGACATTTGGGCTCTTTCCATACTTTAGATATTGTTGATAGTGCTGCTATAAACATTGGGGTGCACATGCCCTTAGAAACAGCACACCTGTATCCCTTGGATAAATGCCTAGTAGTGCAATTGCTGAGTTGTAGGGTAGTTCTATTTTTAATTTTTTGAGGAACCTCCATACTGTTTTCCAGAGTGGCTGCACCAGCTTGCATTCCCACCAACAGTGCAAAAGAGATCCTCTTTCTCTGCATCCTCGCCAGCATCTGTTGTCGCCTGAGTTGTTAATGTTAGTCATTCTGACAGGTGTGAGGTGGTATCTCATTGTGGTTTTGATTTGTATTTCCCTGATGATGAGTGATGTTGAGCATTTTTTCATGTGTTGGTTGGCCATCTGGATGTCTTCTTTGGAGAAGTGTCTATGCCTGTCTTTTGCCCATTTCTTCACTGGATTATTTGTTTTTTGGGTGTTGAGTTTGATAAGTTCTTTATAGATGTTGGTTACTAACCCTTTATCTGATATGTCATTTGCAAATATCTTCTCCCATTCTGTTGGTTGCCTTTTAGTTTTGCTGATTGTTTCCTTCACTGTGCAGAAGCTTTTTATGTTGATAAGGTCCCAGTAGTTCATTTTTGCTTTTGTTTCCCTTGCCTCTGGAGACGTGTTGAGTAAGAAGTTGTTGCGGCCACAGTCAAAGAGGTTTTTGCCTGCTTTCATCTTGAGGATTTTGATGGCTTCCTGTCTTACATTTAGGTCTTTGATCCATTTTGAGTTTGTTTTTGTGTATGGTATAAGAAAGTGGTCCAGGTTCATTCTTCTGCATGTCACTGTCCAGTTTTCCCAGCACCACTTGCTGAAGAGACTGTCTTTATTCCATTGGATATTCTTTCCTGCTTTGTCAAAGATTAGTTGGCCATATGTTTGTGGGTCCATTTCTGGGTTCTCTATTCTGTTCCATTGGTCTCCGTGTCTGTTTTTGTACCACAGTTTTGTTTTGTATTTCTAAACTCTGTTTCTTGGTTCTATTCCTTGTTGGTAATGCCTTTTATTATTTTCTTCTTGGTTTCCTATTTTGCTTAGGATCACCAGTATAATGTTGATAGAAGTAGATAATGGCCATCCTTATTTTGTTCCTGATACCAGAGGAGAAATGTTTAGGCTTTCCCTGTTAAGTATGCTGAAGGTTTTTGTAGGTACCTTGTATCAAATTAAGGAAGTTTTCTTCAATTTCTAGTTTACAAAGACTCCTTTTGAGACATGAATAAATATTGAATTTTTATGGATTTCTTGAAGCATGGTTGATTATATTAACTGGCTATCTGATATTAATATTGGATTTGTCTTTGCTTTCCTGGGATATGCCTAACTTGATGACAGCATATTATGATGCTGGTTTTTGTTTGCCAGTATTTGTTTTTAATTTTTGCATACCAGTTCAGGGGTAAGATTGGCTTAAGATTTCTCTTTCTAGTCTGGTCCTTACCAGGATTTTTGGTTTCAGAGTTATGCCAGCTTCATAAAAAGAATTGGGAAGAATTTATTTAAGATTCCTTGAGTATTTGGGAGAACTTGCTGGTAAAGCTCTGGAGTTTTCTTTGTGGGAAGATTTTTTTTTTTTTTTTTTAGAGTCATTGTGTTTTGTTTTTTAATGGGACCATTTAAATTTTCTGTCTTCTTGAGTAAGTTTTGCTGAGTTAAATATATTTCTAGGATATTTTTTCAATTTCATCTGTATTAAAAAAAAATCCTCTTACTGTTGTAATGTTTGCAGCATTGGTAGTTTTTGTCCCTGTTGTCATTTCTGATCCCTTTCCCTTTCTTTTACTCAGCATTCTTGCCAGAGGATTGGCAACTTATAGTTTTTACAGAGACCCAATTTCTGGCTTTGTTGGACCTTTCCAATATATATTTTATTTTATTTCTCATTTCTATTATTTTCCCATACTTGTTGTAGGTTTATTTTGCTATTCTTTTCCTATTTTCTTGAATAGACAATTCCTAATTATTTTTTTTGTTATACCTATTTAGGGTTATAAATATCCCTGTCAAATATTGCTTTAGCTGCATCTCATAAGTATCTTGTTACAGTCTAGTCCAAAATATTTTCTATTTAGTTATTTGTCACATGGTTTATTTAGGACTGTTTTATTTTTTATTATTAAAATTTTTTTTAATGTTTATTTATTTTTGAGAGAGAAGGAGACACAGAGTGTGAGTGGGAGAGAGGCAGAGAGAGAGGGAGACACAGAATCCGCAGCAGGCTCCAGGCTCTGAGTTGTCAGCACAGAGCCGGATGCGGGGCTCGAACTCAAACTGAGAGGTCATGATCTGAGCCGAAGTCAGATGCTCAATCCACTGAGCCACCCAGGTGCCCCAGGACTGTGTTTTAAAGTTTACAACTCTTCTGAGGATTTCCTTTGTATGTTAATTATCTGTTGTGGCATAACAAGTTAAGCCCAGAGCGTAGTTACCCGTTTACAGTTTTTGTGTGTCAGGAATGCAGGAGCAGTTCAGTTTGGCAGTTCTGCCTCAGTTCCTTTCCATGTGGATTTTTCCATGGAGCTTTTAAAATGTTGTTATAGTATGACCACTGGAATTCCTGAGGAAGAAAATGCTAGGTAGCAGCCATGTTACTGTTTTTGAATTAATCTCAGAAGTCACACAGCCTTACTTTGTTGCATTTTGTTGATGGAGACAGTTACAAAGGTCCATCCAAGTTCAATGGGGAAAGAACATAGGGAAGAGTGTGAACATTACATTGTAGAAGGATATGTGGGATGGGATATATATTGGTGTGAAGGATACCATTTGTTACTCCTAGTCATCTTTTCATTACTGGCTTCTATTTGAAAAGAACATGATATTACAATTTCAATATTCTTTTCTTTTCTGGATCTCCAATTTACTTGTCTATTAACTTTTTTTCTTACGTGATCTTTTTAAAAATATTTTTTTTCTTTTATTATGGGTAATTTCTTCTTCACTGTTCCAGTTAGTTTCAACTGTGTTTTACAATTTTATAAGCTGTTTTCTGTTTCTTCCAAGTCATTTTGTACAGTCCTTGTTCCTTTCAAATATTTTCAGGCATGTTTATTGCTTTCAGCATTAGTAAGCGGTTATTTTATGTTTTGTGTATGATCATTTACAATATCTGATATTTTTGTACATCTGGGTTTTTTTGATGAGAATATTAACTTTGTTGGTTTTTTTTTTTAATATAATTTGTTGACAAATTGGTTTCCATACAACACCCAGTGCTCATCCCAACAAGTGCTCTCCTCATTGCCCATTACCCACATTCCTCTCTCCCCCACCCTGTAGATCTGTTTCTAACCTTTGTTTGCTTATTGTCGTTCATGGTGTTTTGCTTTCTTTGTGCTTGGTCTAAGTAATGCCCTTTCTTGGGACATTATTTGTGACATTTGCACAGGCATGTTCTAGATGCCTATAACCTGTTTTTTTGTTTGTTTGTTTTTTTTTTTTTGGTCATACAAGTGATGTGAATTAGGGCCACAAATCTGTGTGTGTAGTCTAGTGGTGCCTTAGATGGTGGTGTGTCTTATGGTTACAACCCAAGGCAGACTGTGCTCTGTGCCACCTGGTTTTTGTAAGGTTGAAAGCTAAGAATGGTTTTTACATTTTAAATGATTGGCAAAAAAAGAATAATATTTTGTGACGTGAAAATTATATGAAACTCAAAATTTCAGTGCCCATAAATAAAGTGTTATTGGAATGTAACATGCTCATTTGTTTCTGTATCGTTTGTGGCTGTTTTCAAGCTACAACAAAGGAGTTTGAGTGGTTGTAGCCTCCAAAGCCTAAAGTACTTACATCTGGTCCTTTACTGAAGAAGTTATAACTTGACAGGAACTCTGCTTTCCCTTTTTCTGTTATAGTTCAGTGCCAAAGCAACTTTCTTTGCAGTTTTAAGGGGATGGGTTAGAATGGAACAGGTTTTCTTTGGTTGATTTAATGGGTTCCAGTTGTATGGTATAGGGTGTCCTGTCAGACTTACTGCCTTGGGTGGGCCCTGGGCTACTATCTTTATGAGACTGTGATAATCAAAGTCCAAGTTTGGTTTTGATTAGCGGCTAACCTGGCTTCAGCACTCTGCTTTCTTCTCTGAATTCCTGCCCTTTCTTATGTTTTGACCTTATGGTTCCCTACTATCTTGTCACTTTTTGATACTTTTACGAATATGTGTTTTCTGTTTTATTTAGTTTTGAAAATCTCATTGCTTTGTTCCAAATAACTGGCCACATTATTGGAGATTGATGTTATTTTTTGTTTATTTTTTGGCTTATTTTGAGAGAGAGATAGCAAATGGGAGAGGGGCAGAGAGAGCGTGACCGAATCTCAAGCAGGCTCTGCACTGTCAGCACAAAGCCCAATGGAGGGCTTGAACTCATGAATTGTGAGATCATGATCAGAGCCGAAATCAGGAATCAGATGCTTAACTGAATGAACCATCTAGATGCTTCAGTATTATTTTTTGAATATGAAGAAATTAAGGCTCAGAGAGCTAGACTAGCTTGCTTCAAAATTATATTACTAGTAAGTAGCGGACAGAGACTTTGACTTTAGAAAGCTTATTTGTGATCTAGAGTGTGAACACTTAGGTTTGTACATTCTTTTCCATGTTCCTAGTACGGTCTTAGGGATTTCAGCTGCTTGGGCCATGCAGGAGAAGTCTCAGTTATAGAGGACAAGAAAGGCATAAAATACTCAAAAGCTGTTTGGTGGGAGAAACTAACACCATATGTAGATATACAGAACTTAAAAATATTGAAAAAGAAATGGAAAATTTTGTTGGCTGTACAAAAGGTGATAAAATTCAGCAAATATGCCACATTAACTTCTGTAAATCAAAGATGAAAGTACACCTTTTAATTGTGCACCTACTTTGTAAGAGTCATTGTGTTTTTTTTGTGAAAAAAAATTTTTTTTTAATGTTTATTTATTTTTGAGACAGAGACAGAGGATGAACGGGGCAGGGTCAGAGAGAGAGAGGGAGACATGGAATCTGAAACAGGCTCCAGGCTCTGAGCTGTCAGCACAGAGCCTGACACGGGGCTCGAACTCACGAGCCGTGAGATCATGACCTGAGCCGAAGTCGGACGCTTAACTGACTGAGCCACCCAGGTACCCCGAGTCATTGTTTTTTTTATGTCTAGTATCACATTTAACTTCATAGCAACTGTGAATTAGGTGATCGTGGTGATTTTTTTTAACTGCATGCAAACTTTTAGGGAAGATGGCTTATTATTTACCTAGGACTCTACAACTAGTAAGTGCTAAAAGTAGGATCTGAACCCCTGTGTGACTATAAAGCCCATATTTCCCCCATAAAATTATTTTGGAAAAAGTCTCTAAATGGTTAATGGAGATTTCATGAAATCTATGGTTAACATTTCTGTACTTGTGTGACAATCCCTTAGGCTTTCATTTAGAGGTTAGTCTTATTTTAGACAATTCAAATAAGTATTTGGTTTCTAAGGCCGCATGGATTAGAAGCAGCAGTGAGAACAGAGGGGCATTTGTAGGTTGTTAGGCTGAAAGCATGAAAAGCTTTTCTATAAACTAAAAGTAAGCCAATCTGTTGATACTGAGATAGGGACAGAGAACTTTGCTTACGTGTGTCAGTAGTTTTTATAAATATCACTATCATATAAAAATTGACATTTACTACAAGATTCCAGATTCTTAAGAAATGTGTGAATTATATTCAGTATACTCTGCTTTAAAAGATATAAAGTTAGAAATATGTTGTGGAGGGGTGTCTGTGTGGCTCGGTCGGTTGAGCATCCAACTTTGTCTTAGGTCGTGATCTCACGGTTTGTGGGTTTGAGTACTGCATCAGGGTCTGTGCTGACAACTTAGAGCCTGGAGCCTGCTTCAGCTTCTGTGTCTCTCTCTCCCTCTCCCTCTGTCCCTCCTGTGCTCGTGCTTTGTCTTTCTCTCAAAAATAAACATTAAAAAAAATATGTTGTGGAAATAATTTCATCCAGAGTATTTGAAAACAACTTCTAGTGCTTAATTAAAGAGCTGAAATTCCAGTGTTGGAAAAGTTGGATTTCTGGAATGACTTCTCTAAAAATTCAGAATAGCTGAGATTTTATTGATGTACTGGTAAATAATTTGTGACTCGCTATATATCTAATTGCCATGCAGTAAAATAATGATTAACTTGAACTTTTATTTTTACATAAAACTGTTAACTTACCATGAATACTTATTCCTTATAAGTTATTAATTTAGAATTGTTATCTCACAGCATAAAAAAAAAAGAATCCCACTTGGGTCATTGGCACAATATGGTTTTTGACACATAGTGAATGAAGGCACCCTTTTAATAGGATCAAAACCTAAGAAAACTTTTAAGATTAAACTTTTTTTTTAATGTTTATTATTTTTGAGAGAGAGAGAGAGAGAGATGGAGCAGGAGCAGGGGAAGGGCAGAGAGAGAGGGTGACACAGAATCTGAAGCAGGCTCCAGGCTCTGAGCTGTCAGCACAGAGCCCGACACAGGGCTTGAACTCATGGACCATGAGATTATGACCTGAGCTGAAGACGGAAGCTTAACCGACTGAACCACCCAATTCTGCAAGATTAAACTTTTCTATAAATGATCTGGCAATACTGTGTTGATAAAAGTCAAGATCTTGAAGGAATAAAAATGATACATTTTTCCGTAATGTTTGACTTTTGAGGCAATAAGGCAATATTTGATGAGTGCGTATTTTGAAGTATTAACTTAGTTGTTTGCTGTACTACTGTTCTAATGAGAACAAAATTTTAGGCTTTATTCTTGAGCAAGTTGGTAAGGGATGCTCTTATCTGAACGTACTTGTATTTTTGGAATGCTATTTCTTTGTAGAAAGGCACCGCATTGGTCAGAGAAGGGAGACTGGATAGCTATGGATAAATGAGCACAGAGCTATCAATGTAAGTAGAAAAATCAACTTGTAGCACATGTTTTGTTGATGGAAACCAATACAGCTAGTCTCTTTGTAGATAATATTTGAAGAGCAGAGTTTTTCACTTTAATAAGCTTACATAGAGTTAAACATTTGAATTTTCCCAACTCAAGGAGCAGTTGCAACACTCAGAGATAATAGCCTACTGGTGTGGGCAAAAAGATAAATAATAGAAAGCACCATGTTATTGTTTTGTTCATGGACCAGAAGTGCTCTCATTGGTCAGTGATGCTTCTGAATGCCTTATGTCAGTAGTGCCAAGGCTGAGAAGTGTATGTGATGCAGATTGTAAAGGGCTGGGTGAGAGAGGGGAAAAGGTGTCAGAGTGGCAAGTGACAAATATGTCAGGTTACATTTTTGAGTGTGTTGGAAAGGAGATGCCTGACTGTGGTAAATAAGAGTAGAAATCAGAAATTATCACAGTTGAAGGGATGGAAGAGAAAGGAGGTTGTGTATATTTCAAGCTCTGATGGAAAAAGAAAGCCATGCATATACTAGGCACAGAGGGATGGCATTGTATTTCTTAGGCAATGGCAGAAAACTAGAGTAAGTATCCTATAGAGTTCATTATAATACAGTGTGAAGTTTTAAGGTGTATTGGTAATTGTATATCAAAAACTGCTGTATAGTTGTACTAGTTTGCTAGGGCTGCCATAACAAAATCCCACAGACTGGGTGGCTTAAATAACAGAAATTTATTTTCTCACAGTTCTGGAGGCTGAAGGTCCAAGATCAAGGTGTTGACAGGTTTGGTTTCTCCTGAGGTCTCCTAAGCTTGCAGATGTCCACCTTTTCACCGTGTCCTTTTTTTTTTTTTTTTTTTTGGTGTCTCTTCTTTTTTTAATAAGGATGCCAGTCCTATTGGATGATCTCATTTAACCCTAGTTACCTCTTTAAACATCCTATCTCCAAATATAGCCACATTGGGGGTTAGGGCTTCAGCATATACATTTTAGGGGGATACAAGTCAGCCCATAATAGTAGTGTAAATCCAAATATCAGAACAGAATAGAAGCTAAATCTTGTCTAGAGAAAGCCATAGTGGAAAAGAGTATAAGAAAGAGAAGACAAGTATAGGATAGTTTTGATGGATTGGTATATTAGTTTATTCATGTCATAATATCAATTTTTTGCATATTCAGAAATAATGGATGCTGTTGAATAGATTCACTATTGTCTCTCAGGGTGTCAGACTCTATACTAGGTTTCTTTGTGGGGTTTTTTTTTTTTTTTTTGAGGGGGTATCTAGGAATCAGCTAAGTAGTGAAAGAGGAGGGTGCAATGGAAATACCATAAACATTGCAAGGATAAAATTATTGATAAACAGAAATCAGCAAATAGTGGTTTTCTTTGCCCAATCACAGTTGAGCAACTTAAAATTTCTTATAGGTATGAAAATATTTGCAGATAAAGATGTATGTCTAATGTTAATTTATGCCATGGCTGTGTATTGCTAAAGGTTTAGAAAACATTTTGAAATTATGTTTGTTTTCTTCATTTGTACAGATTGAAAAGGTGGTATCCTATTAAAAAAAAGTTTATTTATTTTTAGAAAGCTAGTGAAAGTGCATGCACACGTGGGTAAGGGGCAGAGAGAGGGAGAGCGAGAATCCCAAGCATGAGGTGCTCTATCCTACCAACCGTGAGACTGTGAACTGAGCCGAAATCGGGAGTTGGCTGCTCCTCTTAACCTACTGAGCAACCCAGGCACCCCTCTATTAATTAATAGTATTAACAAGTTTATTGGTGTGGCTATGTGCCTTTGCTTTCATTCTCATTTCTAGTGAAGATGACATAAACTATATGGAACATGATTAATTTTTTATTATTGTACAGGAATGTCTAGTCAAATCTAAATTTTCATTAGTTAATTTTGGATTTCAGCTTTTATGAGTAAAGGGCAGGTGATATGAGGGTAAGTTTTTATTTACAGTTGTTTTTGGGCTACAAGGGCAGAGTTGGGTAGTTGGGAAAGAAACCATAGGGCCTGCAAAGTTTAACATACTTACTGTCTGGCCTTTTACAGAAAAAAATTGTGGACCTCTGCACAGACCATGATTAAATGCCAATGAATAATATTGTGAGTTAAATAATTTGTACAGGTCACACAGCTACTTTATTTTTGGCTATCCTTTTTCTTAACTTTTTGGAGAGCCTTTTAATTTCAGCAGACTGTGGTACCAAATTTACATATTATTTGTCATTGTTGGCATTTCCAGTTTGTTGCTTTCTGTTAGAAAGCACCTCAATTCCATCTGTAAAAGGTCACCAAAATAGAGGAAGATTATATCAGTGCTGGGTTGTGTTTGTTTTTCAGGCTCCGTAGGGAGTTTTGCTATAAAATCAATGCTGTGCTAGACTCTTGCTAAACAGCTAATCCCAGCTATAGTTTATGTATTTATTTGTTTCAATCAAGTGATTTTTTTGTCTTTTCCTCATCTAAATTTCTTTTTTCAGTTTTTATGAGACTGTCATTGATATTTTAATTTAGATTCCCTTGAGATATGAATAAAAGTGATACGTTGGCTCTGTGGAATAAATTTAGAAGAGCAGGGGTATGCTTAGATCTAATGACTGTAGCCAAATGCATGACTTGGCTGTGCTTTTTTGATGTTCCATGGATCCTTATTGCAGTGGTAGTTGGTTGAGGTAGGTATACTTTCTAATTGATTCATCATTGATTTTTAATTATCTGTGGTAAATGTTGCAAGTTGTTGATCTTGATATAGGTACCTCTTTAGAGGTAAATACAAATTTATGTAAGGTCACTCTTGTTGGGTGGTTAGTAGTGGCTTAGCTTTAACTTCTGGGAACAAATGGTTTGCTCTATCTCCATAATGTCTTAAATATTTATATTATTGGAGAATGATCCTATAAAAATAGATTACTAACCATGAATGATTTATAATAGGAAAGATGAGTTGTCTGTTTATAGGTAGGTAATGGAATACTCAACAATAACTTATTTATCTTTCACACCTCACCCCATGAGGAGATTGGGGTACATGCCCAGATGCAACTAGTCACAAACATCAATCAGATCTAGAATGGTCACAGATGATTTCCATGGTTTCAAATCCATAGGTCATTTCTCTATTCAACTTCATTTGCTGCTGCTTGAAATACTTTTCCTTCATGAGCCTTCATTTTTCTGGTGGTTTTCCTCTGCTTCGATATACCATCTAAAGCATGTTGTTTATCTGCTGTTCTTCAGTTTCTTCATTTGAAAATTGTGATAATAGTGCTGTTTAGCTCCACAAAATTGTTCTAAGATTGAATGACTCAAATGAATAGTTTGGCACATATCAAGTATTGTTGTTGTTTTTTTTTTTAATTAAAAAAAATTTTTTTTAACGTTCATTTCTGAGAGACTGAGAGAGAGCCCAAGTAGGGGAGGGGCAGAGAGAGAGGGAGACACAGAACCTGAAGCAGGCTCCAGGCTCTGCGTGCACTGTCAGCACAGAGCCCGACGTGGGGCTAGAAGTCACATGCCGTTAGATCATGAACTGAGCCGACGTCAGACACTTAATCAACTGAGCCACCCAGGTGCCCCACATATTAAATATTCTAAGGGTTAACCATTATTATTATTATTATTACTACTACTGCTGTTATTACTGTGTGTTTTTAAGTCATTAGCTGCTCTATTTTTGACTCTCATTCTTCTCTGCAGGACCCCTAACCGCTGATGACCCACAGGGCTTAGTCATAGTTCTTCTCTATCTGCTGTGTGTTTGTACGTGAGTTCATCTAGTCTGATTGCCTAAAGTGCCATCTATATGCTGATGGTTAGCAGATGTGCCTTATCTTTAGCCCTTTCCTCATTTGTTTTCCAGACTTGTCTATCTAGTTGCTTTCATAATATTTTCACTTGCATATCCTGTTAGAGTCCTAGACTTAACATGGCCAAAGACATACCACAGCCCCCAGCCCCTAACAGCAACAAACACACCCAACAACAAATGAACATGAACAAACCTGTTTTTTCCCCAGGTTTCTATTTCTATTTTAGTAAATAGAACCACTATTTACCTGGTCCCTTTCAGTCAGATGAACCTAAGTGTTGTCTTTGTTCCCACACCTAATCAATTCATCATTGAGTACAGAATACATACCCAATCTGTCCACTTCTTTCTATCCCCAGCTGCTACTATTTTATTCAACAACCATTACCTTTTGCCTAGACTGCTAAAATAGTCTCTTAACTGGTCTCCCTTCTTCTACTCCTTCTTCCCTCCCTCCTCTAATCCATTCTCTTTCAAGTAACTGGAGTAACCTTTTAAAAACATAAATCAGGTTATATTATTCCTTGTATATAAACAATAAAATAAAACAATACCCAGAGGCTAGTACATTAGAATGAAATCCCAGACTGTGAGGTATGATCAAACTCCTTTCTATCTCTGACCTCAACTTTCTCACCATTTTCCTTGTGGAATACTTTGTTTCAGCCATACTACCCTAACCTCCTTTCTGTTCTGCAACCATACCAAGTTTGTTTCTGATTTAAACATTTTGCATTACGTATTCCTCTTAGCCTGGAGTATTTCTCACATATGTTATCATAGTTGGCTTCTTCATTTCATACAGGTTTGTTACCACCTCCCTGAGGCTTCACTGCATGCTACTGATAACTAAAATAGCATACGTAAGTCTTCTAGTATAATGATAGACAAACTGCTGTCCACAGGCCAGATCCGGCAGGTGGCCTGTTTTTGTTCTGTCTGAGAGCTAAATATGGTTTTTACATTTTTAAACATTTAAAAGAGTAAGACAAAACAAAAACTCCAAATATGTGATCCACAAAGCCTAAAATATTTATACTCTGGCTCTCTATAGAAAAAGACCATACGGTTATCCAAAATTAGTTTGTTCATTTGTTTCTTTGTTTTTGTTATTTATTTATTTATTTATTTATTTATTTATTTATTGTTTTGTCCTCAGGATGCTTAATTGTTGAAGAGTTTTAGAACATTGGTTAAATTATCTGGAATGGAGGAATTGAGCAATAGTTAATACAAGGAACATTAGTATTATTGAAGAGTAGAAAAACAGGGCAAATAAAAAATGTAGTAGGGACAAAGACTAAAGAGACTGTGGGACATCTCCCAAAGTGGACAAGAAGAGATGATCTGTAAGAAGGGTCTCCTGCTCACACGACTCTGAAAGCCTCTCAGAATCATTCATACAGAGGATTCAAATCTGAGTTTAAAGTATGCCTGTAAAACTACTCAAGTGATTAAGAGTATGGTTATCTGAAAAGTCATTCACTACCTGAAAGATGTCATATTATAGAAGTGTGTTTCATAAACAGAGTAGTAGGGTTGAAAGATACCCCTAGGCCCACCCTTATAAATAAATGCTGAATTCTTATTCCTCAAGCTTAAGAATGTGGAAAGTGAGGCTGAATCGCAGCATTTTGTATTTTATAGTCATTGAGCTTATCTATCTTGTCAACAAGACCTTCAAAATATTTGGACATTTATGGAGTTTGTAAGTGGATCAACTCCCCAAGTCTCTAATTCTTTTTTTTTTTTTTTAATTTTTTTTTCAATGTTTTTAATTTATTTTTGGGACAGAGAGAGACAAAGCATGAACGGGGGAGGGGCAGAGAGAGGGAGACACAGAATCGGAAACAGGCTCCAGGCTCCGAGCCATCAGCCCAGAGCCCGACGCGGGGCTCGAACTCACGGACCGCGAGATCGTGACCTGGCTGAAGTCGGACGCTTAACCGACTGCGCCACCCAGGCGCCCCCAAGTCTCTAATTCTTATTGAAAATTAAAGGAAGAAGTGCTCAGAAGAAGGTTATCTTAACTGAAGGGATAAAAATTTATGAATGTGTAAATTAAGAAAAAAAAGTCTCTCTGCTTTGTTCTCATATTTACTACTGGGTATAAATAACATATGTTGCTATTGTCTTATATGTTTCTATTGTCTATCACTACCTTTCCCTGCTTTTTTTTCTACTTCAACAGCCTGGTAAGTGGTTTATCACAAATTGTAAAATTGCTTCCGAATCTGTTTTATATTATTGATTCTATTGATAGTGGCTATTGTGAGGTAAAACACTTTATAATAGTTTCACATATCTATTCAACAAACATTTTTTGAGTACCAAACATTGTGTAGCAGATATAAAGACAAATACTCTTCTTCAGCAAGCCTGTAGACTGGTAGGGGAGACCACCAAATATGGACTAAGCAGTTGACAACACAATTTGGGAGTTCAGTGGTAAGGCTAAACTCAAACATCACTATTGCAAAGAAGCCTTCCTTCGGACCCCAGTGTGCCTCCTAGTCTCCCTTTATTATTACCAGTTCCTGTGCTAAATAAAAGCTAATGTTGAGCTGCAGTGGGGTCAGAATTGATCTCTGCTCCATAAAAAGCTTATGATTTCATAGAGGAAATATGATGTGTAGCTTTTCAACTATAACATGAAGCAGTTTATGAAAGGCAAAGTAGCATAGTGTTTAAGAGCACCAAGTCTAGGGCTAGACCACTGAGGTCCAAATCTTGGCTTTGCTGTGTAACTAGCCTGTAACCTGAGACGAGTGTCAATCTTCATGTGCTTCAGTTTCTTGATTCGTAAAATGAGGATAGTAATATACATTTGATTACGATTGTTATGAAGATTAAATGACTTAAGCACAGAGTAAATGCTGAGTGTGTTGCCATTGTTGTCATCATCATGTTTCTTATTTGTGCTAAGTGTAGCATATTGGTTAAGAAATTGGGACCTGGTTTCTTTTTTTTTTTCTTCAATATATGAAATTTATTGTCAAATTGGTTTCCATACAACAGCCAGTGCTCATCCCAAAAGGTGCCCTCCTCAAAACCCATCACGCACCCTCCCCTCCCTCTCACCCCCCATCAACCCTCAGTTTGTTCTCAGTTTTTAAGAGTCTCTTATGCTTTGGCTCTCTCCCACTCTAACCTCTTTTTTTTTTTTTTCCTTCCCCTCCCCCATGGGTTTCTGTTAAGTTTCTCAGGATCCACGTAAGAGTGAAAACATACGGTGTCTGTTTTTCTCTGTATGGCTTATTTCGCTTAGCATCACACTCTCCAGTTCCATCCACGTTGCTACAAAGGGCCATATTTCATTCTTTCTCATTGCCACGTAGTACTCCATTGTGTATATAAGCCACAATTTCTTTATCCATTCATCAGTTGATGGACATTTAGGCTCTTTCCATAATTTGGCTATTGTTGAGAGTGCTGCTATAAACATTGGGGTACAAGTGTCCCTATGCATTAGTACACCTGTATCCCTTGGGTAAATTCCTAGCAGTGCTACTGCTGGGTTATAGGGTAGGTCTATTTTTAATTTTTTGAGGAACCTCCACACTGTTTTCCAGAGTGGCTGCACCAATTTGCATTCCCACCAACAGTGCAAGAGAGTTCCCGTTTCTCCACATCCTCTCCAGCATCTATAGTCGGGACCTGGTTTCTAACCCCAGATCATCTGTATCATCTTGGGAACATCACATAACCTTTCTGAGCTGGTTTCTTCATCTTTAAATGAGGATAATAGCACACGTTTCTTATTAAATGGGGTAATGCATATCAAGCATATAGCATAGTGTCTAACTATATATTATCAATAAAAAGGCGTTAGTCTTCCTAAAGCTGTGAATGAAAATGTCGACTTTTAAAGAAATGAAGTGCTGCTGAGATGTAGCACATTCCTGAGCTCGTAAGAGTCATTAAGTGTGTGTTCACTTAAAACATTAATTATTTAGAGATTGGGAGCCTAGAGAGAAAGCTGTTTGATGTACAGTTTTCTTTCTGTGAGGACTGTGGAAGGGTAATTTGATAATCTTATAGGCAAATATCATTGAGCTAGTAAAATAAAATCTATGAATAAATGATCTGGATAAAAAGCAGGTATAGGGGCGCCTGGGTGGCTCAGTCTGTTAAGCGTCCGACTTCGGCTCAGGTCACGATCTCGTGGTTTGTGAGTTTGAGCCCCGCGTTGGGCTCTGTGCTGACTGCTCAGAGCCTGGAGCCTGTTTCAGATTCTGTGTCTCCCTCTCTCTCTGACCCTACCCCGTTCATGCTCTGTCTCTCTCTGTCTCAAAAATAAATAAACGTTAAAAAAATAAAATAAATAAAAAGCATGTATAGTTTTTTTTTCTAATTACAAATAGAATTTTTTTTTTCCAGAAAGAGAGAAAGAGTGCAAGTAGGGGAGGGGCTGAGAGAAAGAGAGAGAGAGAGAGAGAGAGAGAGAGAGAGAGAGAGAGAGAGACAGGGGGAGAATCTTAAGCAGGCTCCACACCCAGCATGGAGCCCCGTGCGGGACTCAATCTCCTGACTGTGAGATCATGATTTGAGCCGAAATCAAGTTGGATGCTTAACTAACTGAGCCACCCAGGCACCCACAAATATAATTTTTTGTATTTTCATTAAGAATTCTAAAGAATTGTAAGGTTCTTTTTCTGTAAAACTTTGTGTATCATATTGTAATTTTGAGTCAACTAGTTGGGTTTTCTCAGAGCAGAAACTTTGCTGTGTAAAACTATATAAAATTTTTTTTTGTAGCCTTAAAAGATTTTTATTAGAATGAATAAACATTTTGAAGCTTTTGGAATTTTGTTAAGTGGATAAAAGCACAGAAACATCATAATTATGTCATCCATATTGGTGTATTAAGAAAAAAATCTGAAACTAAAAATAGAACTACCCTATAATCCAGCAATTGCACTATTAGGTATTTACCCAAAGGCTACAAAAATACAGATTCAAAGGGGTACACTATGGAGAGAGCCCAAGTGTCCTCTGACTGATGAATGGATAAAGAAAATGTGGTATAGGGGCGCCTGGGTGGCTTAGTCAAGCATTCGACTTTGCCTCAGGTCATGATCTCATGGCTTGTGGGTTTGAGCCCCATGTTGGGCTCTGTGCTGACAGCTCAGAACCTGGAGTCTGCTTCAGATTCTGTGTCTTCCTTTCTCTGCCCCTTCCCTGCTTGTACTCTGCCTCTCTTTCTCTGTCAAAAATAAACAAACATCAAAAACAAAAGAAGATGTGGTATATATGTATATACAATGGAATATTACTCAGCAATGAAAAAGAATGAAACCTTGCCATTTGCAGTGATGTGGATTAGCTAGAGTATATTATGCTAAGCAAAATAAGTCAATCAGAGAAAGACAAATACCATATGATTTCACTTATATGTGGAATTTAAGAAACAAAACAGATGAGCATATGGGAAGGTAGGGGAAGAGAAGAGAGGGAAACAAATCATAAGAGACTCTTAATGATAGAGAACAAACTATGGGTTGATGGAGGGAGATTGGGGGGAGATGGGCTAGATGGGTGTTGGGTACTAAGGAGGGCACTTGTTCTGATGGGCACTGGGTGTTGTATGTAAGTGATGAATCACTGAATTCTAATCTCCTGAAACTAATATTGCATGGTATGTTAACTAAAATTTAAATAAATTTATTACTTTTTTACATTTATTTATTTTTGAGAGAGAGTGGGGAAGGGGCAGAGTTTAGAAAGGGAGACAGAGGATCTGAAGCAGACTCTGCTGACAGTAGCAGGGCTTGAACTCAATGCAGAGCTTGAACTCAAGAACCATGAGATCAGGGGGTACCTGGGTAGGTCAGTTGGTTAAGTGACTGACTTTGGCTCAGGTCGTGATCTCATGGTTTATGGGTTTAAGCCCTGTATCAGGCTCTGCGCTGACAGCTCAGAGCCTGGAGCCTGCTTTGGATTCTGTGTCTCCCTCTCTCTCTGCCCCTCCCTTGCTTATGCTGTCTCTCTCTCAAAAATAAATAAACTTAAAAAAAAAAAAAAGTGTGAGATTATCACCTGAGTGGGGCTTGAACTCATGAACCGGGACATCGTTACCTGATCCAAAGTCAGATGCTTAACCAACTGAGCCACTCAGGTGCCCCAAGAAAAAAATACTATTTACAAACACTGGAGAGCTATCTTATAGAGGGAGTGATTTTAAGTTATTTATGTTTTGGTCATAGTCTGGTCTCTGCATGGAGTCTTAATTGAATGGCAAATGATTAGTGTTTTTTGAAGCTGTTGAAATAATGTAATTAAAAGAATAAATCTTTGGATTAATATTTAAACTAGATGCTAGTTTTTATACTTTCCCCAGGTATTTAATGATTATAGTAAAGTTTAATTTTGAAATATTCTTAAGTTATATAGTAAATTATAATACTGGACTGATAATATTTATTGCATGGAATACCACTTTAGCTTCAAATAACCAATCTCATTAGTTATACTAAAGTTTTTCCTTTTTATTATTGAGATATACAGTGAAGTGCAAAAGTCTTCAGTGTTCACAGTTTAAATATTAAATACCTGCTTATCCAACACTCAGATCAAGATAAAGAGTGTTTATAAAACTCTATGAGGATTCCTTTTGTGCTCTGCCTCCCACTCCTGAAGGAAACCATGCTTCTGAAGTTTATAACCATAGTTTTATCGGTGAACTTCATATAAGTGGGATAATTTTGTTTATATCTTTCTGTATCTGGCTTTTTTCACTCAATATTTTGTCTGTGAGATTAATTGTTGTTTGTATCAGCAGTTCTTTTTTATTGCTGTATTGTATTCCATTAATTAATTTTATTGTTGATAAGATTTTGACTGTTTTTATTTCTTTGGCTATTTTTGAATGAAGTAGCAGTGAACATTCTTGTATGTAGCTTTTAGTGGACATAGCCAATTTTGCTAGAGGTTTGGTAATATCCCATTGTGGTTTTTATTCTCATTTCTCAGATGACTAATGATGTTATATTAGTCAACTGATAATCCTAAACAGACAATTTGAAAATTGCCAGTGGTGTACAATAATATTTATTTGTTGGTCATGATTTTGTGGGTCTCCTGGCATAGCTCTTCTTGTGTATCTCATCTTCCTACTGGGAGTAGTAGGCTAGATAATGCATATTCTCATAGTGGTGGCACAAATGCAAGAAGGCATACCTAACTGGGCAAGCATATTTTAAGATCATCACGTCTCCTGACCTCTCACTCTTGAAATTAAGTCATGTGGCTTAGCTCACTTCAAGGGATGAGGAGGTATACTTGACTGGACTTGAGGATAGGTAGTGAATAATTTTTTTTTTTTTTTTTTTTAAAGAAGCCTCCACACCCAGCACAGAACCCAGCGTGGGGCTTGAACTCACAACCCTGAGAGCAAGACCTGAGCTGAGATCAAGAGTTGGACACTTAATCGACTGAGTCACCCAGGCACCCCAGGTAGTGAATTTTTTGAACAATAATCTAATTCACTGCAGATGTTGAATTCTTTTTCATATCTTTATTGGCCATTTAGGTATTCTCTTAAAAGCCATCTTCTTTTTTTTTTTAATGTTTGTTTATTTTTGAAAGAGCACAAGCGGGGGAGGGGCAGAGAGAGGGGGACAGAGGATCCGTAGTGGGTTCTGCTCTGACAGCAATGAGGCCAATGTGGGGCTCCAACTCACAAACTGTGAGATCATGACTTGAGCCAAAGTAGGATGGTCAACTGACTGAGCCACCCAGGTGCCCCAAGAGCCACCTTCTACATATATTACTAGGCACACTTACTCTATCAGCAACATTGATTAACTCCTTAGGAAAGAAATTTGATACTCATTTAAATTTTTAAATTTTATTTATTTATTAAATATTTTATTTTTTAAGTAATCTCTATACCCAACGTGGGGCTTGAACTTACAGCCCCGAGATCAAGAGTCTCCTGTTCTACCAACTGAGCCAGCTAGGTGCTCCTGCTTGCTCATTTTTAAGGCCAGATATTGTTGAGAACAGCTCTTACAGGAAGTTAAATAAAGTGGTGTATATAGATGAAAATAGATGAGAAGGTAGGAAAAAGGGAAAACAAACTATTAATAAAATGACTGCCTTAAGCAGTAAAAATGATTTCTAAAACACATGAATTAATGCGTATGTGGATTTATTTCTTTAACAAATATATTTTTGAGCTGTGGATACCTATGAAGAAAAAGACAAAAACGTTTTAGTGGGGAAGTCTTCCAATAGACAAAAAAACAAATAAATAGTAATATAATTCTAGGTAGTGTATCAAGTTCTATGATTAAAAATAGATCAGGACAAGGAGAATATAGCAGGGAAAGGGGGTTATTTTACATAGGTTAGGAAAGAAAATCCTCTCTGAGGAGTTGGCATTTGAGCAGACACCTCAGTGAATGAAAGAAGGTCCAGGTAGAGGGGGCAGGAAAGAAGTGTAAAGGTCCTAAAGCAGGAATAAGCTTAAATTCAAAAAAAGACCAGTGAGGGTAGAGGTGGAGTAGAGTGAGGGAAAGATGAAGTTAGGCTACAGTAAGAGGTTACAGTTTTATTCAATTGTGTTATGGAGAGACATTGAAAGTTTTGGTAAGAGAGTGACGTGATCTGATTTACCTTTAAGAAGGGTTGACTCCCCTGTTAGGTGTAAACTAGACTGTAGTGGAGCAATGGATACAGGCATATCACACTCTTTCACTAATTCAGATGAGAGAATGATAAGGGGCTTGAACTAGGTGGTATAGATGGGAATGGCAAAAATGGTTAGATTCGGGATATATTTTACTGGCAGACCAATAGTACTTATTGTTGGATTGGATATTGAAGAATTTCCTTATGGGGGAAGTTAGAACATTTCTTTAGTAATGCGTTAGTCAGGGTAGACTAACTGCTATTACTAAACAGCCTCCAAATATCAGTGATTCTACACAATAAAATTTTATTTCTTTTTCCATCATAGTCCAATGTAGATGGGTGAGGATGGGGTGATGGTGGGTGTTCTTTGTGTGGTCATTTGGGATCAGGGTTCTTCCATCTAGTGGCTCTGTATCCCATAGGACTTTAGAGCTTTCCCCTGGATCCTTTCCATTTTCTAGTAGACAAGGAAAGGCAGGCCCTCCCACCCCCTTTATTTAGGGGCTCTTATTGGCTCAGCCTGAAAGGACATCACCCCTGCCCACTTACCATTGGCCAAGGATTCAGTTGCATGGTCCCATATAATTAACTGCAAGGAAGGTTGGGAAATGCAGTCTAGCTGTGTGCCCAGGAAGAGGAGGAAATGGGTTTGTAAAAAGAGTAGAGACTTTTGAAAAAAAAGAGTATTATAAAACACATAGTTGGCAAAGTTTAAAAATATAAATATTTACATATTTAAGTAAGTTATGTATTTACTTGTAAATTCAGTTTTTTTAATTAAGTTACGTATTTACTTGTAAATTCAGTTTTAAGTACTAAAATACGAAGAAACATGAATATTAGCTCTTGAACACTTCCTCCAAATTATTTTTCTAAAATAAACTCAAAATATTTAATAGCTTTCTCCCCATGACATTTACAACTGTATACAAATCAGTATTGTTTTCTCGAATGGACCCTGCCTTGATAGTAGAATGTTCTCCTTTTAATATCTACTGGTGAGATTTTTGCTTTGAGTTATTTTCTCTGTAGTGAAGCTAGATTTTTATTTTTTAGATATGAATTTGCCTGATTTCATTCTTCTCATGTTACTGAATGTTAGTGTATGATCTTACTAACATTCATTTGTAGATCCCTGTGATAAAGTAAATATAAAGAGAAAGGATACTTCTTTTTTTTCTTCTTGGAAAATGACCTTGAGAACTTGGTAAAGAAGTAAAAGCAGCTATAAAAATTTTTTGAAAATTAAATTTTATTAGTACACAGATGCAAAATATGACATTAAAAATCTTTAGTTACTTCTTTTTTTTAAATGAACTTCTAATTTAAAGGAAGCTCTGTATTCCCTATTTTCATTCTTCACCACAGTTTTCCTCTATAATTAGTTTCTTCTCAGACCACTGAATAACAGCATAAGCTGGCCTATTCTGAACCACACCCTACTGACCACAGCAACTGTCTGACCGCATTGTTTCCCTCTGTTAGCATATACTTTTGAAATATTACTTTGGGATAGGGAAAAAACATATTAAATAATTTTATTTATAACTGGTACAGCTATGTGTAATTGTTCCATAAGTGCCAGTAAAGTGCTTAATTCTTTATATGCATAATATAAGTTGTTTTATTCTCTCAATCAGTCATTTATCCATACTCTTTTTATCTGCTGGTTTGAAATGCTGTCTTTATCATAAGGTAAATTTACATAGACTTTTTTGCTCTGTAAGCCTTAATTTTCTAATTTGACAGGTATTAACTTGTTACCTGTCTCAGAGATTTCCTGTTCAACTCAAATGAGGTAATGCACATCAAACTTATTTTTGATGAAAACTATAAAAAGGAATTTTGAAGATTACTCAAAAGTCTAATATATTTGTCCTTATTTAATATATATATGCCTTTATATATAGTTTTATATTTTAAGTTTTTTCAGTTGACATCATATTATACATCCCTTGCCATGTTTCTTTTGCATGACTGGCATTATAGGTATCATTCACCATCTAAATCTGTTTTACCCAATCTTTAGTTTGGATAGGGAATTTGGATGTCAGGGGGTGCTGCCCTATTTGAATCTATTTGGTTCCCCAAGTTTGGATAGCAAATAGCATGATTGTGAAGTAAGCACCTAAAAGTTTATTCAAATATATTTGGTTCCTGAGCTTAGACTGTGAAATTTAAATTAAAAAAAAATTTTTTAATGTTTATTTATTTTTGAGAGAGAGACAGAGACAGAGCACACACGGGGAAGGGGCAGA
Organism: Panthera uncia; assembly: GCF_023721935.1. NCBI lineage: Eukaryota > Metazoa > Chordata > Mammalia > Carnivora > Felidae > Panthera > Panthera uncia. The sequence continues at coordinate 110,744,189 of NW_026057582.1, read as the reverse complement.
GAGAGAGAGAGAGGGACACAGAATCTGAAGCAAGCTCCAGGCTCCGAGCTGTCAGCACAGAGCCTGACATGGGACTCGAACTCACGAACTGCGAGGTCATGACCTGAGCTGAAGTCAGATAATTAACGGACTGAGCCACCCAGGCGCCCCTATTTAAATTTTTTTTTTAATGTTTACTTTTGAGAGAGACACAGTGTGAGCAGGGGAGGAGCAGAGAGAGAGGGAGACACAGAACTCCACATGTGCTTCAGGCTCTGCACTATCCACACAGAGCCTGATGCGGGCTCAAACTCACAAACTGTGAGATCCTGACTTGAGCCGAAATTGGATGCTTGACCAACTGAGCCATTCAAATGCCCCTAGACTGTGACATTTTTAGATATCAGTAATTTGGATAACAAGAGATACCTAAATTGTGAAAGGGTATTGCACTGAAGTGTTACCTATTAAAGTGAGTTCCTTTGATTGCAGAGAACAGAAACCCAGCTCAAAGTAGCTCAGGGTAAAAGGGAATTGATGGTCACACTTAAGGAAGTTCAGTGGTGGTGTTTATTTGAGGCACAGCTAGCTCCAGTAGCCCAAACAATGTTGATTAGGTTTTGCTGTATGTATTTGTTCATTTTCTTTTACTGGGTAAGGACTTCTGTGCATTCAGGAAAGATGGCTGCAAACAGTTTTAGATTTACATATTTCTGGATAACCAGCCCAGCAGAAAAGAAAATGCAGCAAAGTTCCAATATGGAATCTCTATGAGCAGCCGCTGTTGCCAGGGGGAATGGAATAATTGATTAGCTGGGTCTGGGTCATGACTAATACCACCCTTCCTCCCCTAGCTAGGGGATGAGGTTGGTCTATTCAAAGTGTGCTGTGTCAAATGGCAAGGGAGGGGTAGTAGTTCTTCAAAGGCAAATGCAGTACTGTACTTTCATTAGAAGGGCCGGATGACCTACTGCACAGATGAAACCGGTTAGCTGTCCATGTACCTATCTATAGTGTGTCATCTGATAACTAATTTATTCCATCACCTTTTCTTTAGTTGAAATATTACAAAATGTATTTTCTTTCAGCACTCAATTTGGCTTTTACTTGGCATTGACCTACTATAAGTAAAACTGGGCTCCTATGTGCTATCTAGTTGTGAAGATGAGCTAACATGCACATTTGTCACATCTTACCTAAAAAGCTTTTTCTCAATCTTTTTTTTTCTTTAAATTCTTTAAGGAAAAGAAAAGAGTATGTTTTTACTTTCTGAGAGATGCACCTGTCCATCTTTGACCTAAATCTCATTCTCATTTAGTTTGTCTTATTGAAGAACCTTGGCTCATCAGATAGACCTTCATTTTCTTAAGTTTTCAGTTTCTGCTTCTCTACTTGATTCTATTTATAACCATAAAGATGTGCTCCCAAGCCCCCTAACAAATGATTCACTCATACTTCTCCCTTTTTTCTTTATAGCAGATTTGACCAATGTCTGCTAATTTACTTGCCGATCTGTCTTCTCCCACTTCTTCCTTAACTTCTTACTTCCTACTTTTCAGAGTCCCCAGTAATATCCAGAGACCTTCATTTCAGGCCTAAACCTAGAATTACAGTATGTAAGGGCTAAAAGGGACCTAAGAGATATTTAACTCAACTTTCTTTTTTTATTTTGCTTGATGTTATTTTGATTGTACTGACTTTTTTTTTTTGTCTAGAATTTAGATGGTATATGGAATTTTTTTAAACTTTCAGATCTTGATCAGATCATAAATGCGTGTTTATTAAAAACAATATAGTTGGATTTTAAAAATCCCTTGGTAATCTTTTTCTTTTAAGTGGAGCATTTCCATTTAATGTAGTTATTGATACATTTAGTTTGCTTTCCATTTGTTCCATCTGTTCTGACTCCACCCAGGACCCCCTTCCTTTTTGCCTTCCTTTGAATTGAATTGATTATTTTTTAATCATTCCATTTTTTTCACAGTGTTAGTTGGGAAGTTATACCTTTTTTCTAATTTTTTTAGGGGTTAGCCTAGAATAGAAGTTGGCAAACTTTTTTTTTTTTTTAAGTTTATTTATATATTTTTGAGAGCGAGCTTGGGGGAGGGGCAGAGAGAGAGAATCCCAAGCAGTCTCCATGCTGTCAGTATGGAGCCTGATGCGGGGCTCAATCTCATAAACTGTGAGATCACAACCTGAGCTGAAACCAACAGTTGGTTGCTCAACCGACTGAGCCATCCAGGCACCCCAACCTGTTTCATTTAAGGGCCATATAGTAAACATTTTTGGCTTTGTGGACCATATGGTCACTGTCATTGTAGTGCAGAAGCATCCATTGCTAACAGGTAGTGGTATAAATTACAGACAGTGGATTAGATAAAGTCATTTAGATAGAAGAGCACTGGGTTGAGACCAGAAACTGGGAGATTTTTTTGTTGTTGTTGTTATTTTTTTTTGAAATTGAGGTCATGGACAAGAAGCTCTGAGAGTGAATCAGAAAAAGAGTGAGCCTATCAGGAAGATTACAAGAAAAATAATTATCATGTGAGGGCAGTTTCAAGAATGAGAAGATGGCTTTCTTAGTCAAATGCTATAGAGTGCCGTGTTAAGATGAGGATTCAGAAGAGGCCATTGGATTTGGCAACTTTATGGTAATTGGTGACATTTTCAAAGAATATTGGCAGAGCTTGCTATGTGGGAAGAGTGGTAAAGGAGTGGAGAGTGGAAACATAAACCATTGATTGTCAAATACTATTTTTTGGACCAGCAGCAACAGAAGTGCCTAGATTTCCCAATCTCAGAACCATTATTGGGCTTAGAAATGTATATTTTTAAAACATTGCCCAGATGATTTTGATAAACGCTAATGGCTTGCTGTCAAGATGTATTTGTTAGTGATATTTTGAGGCAAACCCTCTTTTCCAAACACAAAGCTATGACTGATGAAGCAAAAAGAAAAATCAAGTTGATATAAATGGGGTGCAGAAAAGGTAAACATTCCTATGTTTCGGAAAGGCAGTAGAACACAAAGCAGTGAGTAGGGCTGTGGCTGGGACCTTGCAGGTACAGAAGCTGAGGTTTGAGTTTCTTTGAGTGTAGGACATATCTTCTGATTTGAACAGACCGCTGGTAAGAAACATTTATGAGATAATGGGAAATTGAACATTGACCAGTAATATTAAAAATTGTTAATTTTTAAAGGTGTGATTAATGGTATTGTGGTTATATTAAAACAAAGTAGTAAATAGTAGGTTCTCAGTAAATGTTTATATGAAAAACAAAAAAAAATTTCCATCAGAAAGTACACCCGTACATCTAAATTTTCAAACAAATTAGCCATCTAGTGCCGAGAATGATATGAAATAAATCTGAAGAGCAGTTTACTCTGGATGACATTAAAATGCTTCACTGAAAAAAATAAAATCTTATATTTAGTATTTTCAAGAAGATGAGTGAGTAATATCCCTTAAATTAAAACAATTATGGGGCGCCTGGGTGGCTCAGTCGGTTAAGCGGCCGACTTCGGCTCGGGTCACGATCTTGCTGTCCGTGAGTTCGAGCCCCGCATCGGGCTCTGTGCTGACAGCTTGGAGCCTGGGGCCTGTTTCGGATTCTGTGTCTCCCTCTCTCTGACCCTCCCCCGTTCATGCTCTGTCTCTCTCTGTCTCAAAAATAAATAAATGTTAAAAAAAAAAAAAATTATGGGGGCAATGGGGGGGGGTGCTCAGTTGAGCATCTGACTTGATTTTGGCTCAGGTTATGATTCCAGGGTTGTGGGATTGAGCCCTGATTCAGCCTCTGTGCTGAGTGTGAAGTCTGCTTGGAATTCTGTCTCTCCTCCTTTACCCCTCTCCCCCACTTACGCTCTTTCTCTTTCTAAAATAAGCCAAACAAAGCAAAAAAACCCAGTTATGACACTTAAGGTAGAAAAAAGATCAGGTGGATATGAAAATGACAAACTTTAGAAGTGAAAGCTAGTGTAAAAAAAATAACAGCGTGATTTTCATGAAAGGGAAGTCAATAGGATGTCTGTTTTCCCAGTATTAATCTATGAAATCAGTGTAATGTCAGTCAAAATATCAGAAGGTTTTGGGGGTGCCTGGGTGTCTCAGTCGGTTAAGTGTCTGATTTTAGCTTAGGTCGTGATCTCACAGTTCATGAGTTCCAGTCCCATGTCGAGCTCTCTGCTGTCAGCACGGAGCCTGGAGCCCCTGCTTCAGATTCTGTGTCTCCCTCTCTCTGCCTCTCCCCAGCTTGTGCATTTGCGTGCTCTCTCTCTCAAAAAAATAAACATCAAAAAATGTCAGAAGGTTTTTTTTTTTTCGTGGTAGTGGACATGCTGATCTTAAAATTCTTATGGTAAAGAGTCAAAGTAACATTAAAGAAGAACAAATTGAAATGATATGCCTTCCATCAAAACTTATTATAGAGCTGTAGTAATTAAGATAGATTCAGGGATGGACAGATAGACTACTGGAAGAGAATACAGAGCCCAGAACACCTTGATATTTATATGGAATTAGCTACATGACAGAGGTGGCATTATAAATCAAGGGAGAGATTGGACTCTTCATTGAGGTGCTGATTAAATTGCTAATCTGATTTGGCATGAAAATAAGAGCGCTATGGAAATAAATTCTGTATGGATTAAGTACATAAATGAGAAAAGAAAAACCTTAGGCCTTTTCGAAGAAAATGCAGGATGGATAACTTTATGTCTTCAGGATGAGGAGGGATTTTTAAAAACTATGCCAGGAGATAATGCCATGTAGGTTTTAGAGCCAGACTAACTGCTTCAAATATCAACTTTATCACATGCTAGTTATGACTTTGGGCAAGTTATGTAATCTTTCTTGTTTTCTCATTTGTAAAATGAGGATGATAATGGTAAAAACAGCCCTCAGGAATTGTGAGAAATAAAATGTGAAATGCTTAGAAAAATGACTGGTATAAATAAACACACAATAAGAGTTAACTACAATTGTTGTTACTGTAATTTACTAAAAAAGAAACAAATCATAACCTGTAAAGGATTGATAAATTTGACTATTAAAAACTCTATGACAAAAGGCATTGTGAATAAAATAGAAAGCTAAGGCACTAATAGGTAGGAGATAATTATCACACATTTAACTGAAAATTGATTAGTATCCAGGCTATATGAAAAACTCATTTAAACCAATAAAGAAAAGACAACTCAAAAAACAGAAATGAATAAGCAACATAGTCCAAATGGCAAATGGTAAGTGTTGCTCATCCTCATTCTAGTAAACAGGGAAATGCAAATTAAAGTAATGAGATACCTTTTTACACTTATACTGGCAGAAACTCAAGTCTGACAATACTTTTATTGGTAAGGAGGCAGAGAAACTTGAGCCCTTCCTACACTTGCTGTGAAATAGTTGGTACAACTACTTTGGAGAGTGTTTTGTTAATATCTAGTAAAGTTGAATGTGCTTAAAACCCAACAATTCTAGGTGTAAAGCCCAGAGAAATTCTAGGAAAGACATACGAAGAGACATGTATGAGATCTGCAGCATTGTTTTAATAGTGTAATATTGGAAACATTCCAAGTGTTCACTAGAAGGACAGTGGATTGATAAATTGTGGTATAAATCATCCAATGGGATTTAAAAACAAAGACCTTGCTTTTAAGAGCAGTTTTAGGTTAGGTTCACAGCAAATTTGAACAGAAGATCCAGACCCCCCCCAACATCCCCCCATACATACATACTCTCCCCCAATATCTACATCCCCCCCACCCCAGTACATTTGTAACAATTAATAAACATTAATTGGCATATTATTTGGCAGTTAATGAACTTTTACATGTATCAGCACTTATAAATAGAAAAGACAATGTTAACGTGAGATGCAGACAATTAAGTATGGTATGACACCATTTTTTTAAAGCCTAAAAGAGTGAAACAGTACTATCTATAATTCATGGAGACCCACATGTGTAATAAAAATATAGAAACAGGACAGTGGTTCTCTCTGCAGAGCAAAAGAAGGAGCTTTATCTCTAATATGTTGTTTGTAAACTGATCTGGAGTAATTACAGCAGTTTTCAAACTTGTTGAATTCGATGGTAGCTATATGACTGCTTTTTATATGTTCCATAATATTCTCTGTGTCTGAAAGGTCATCTAGGAAAAAACAAAACAGAGTTTCTTCATTTGAGAACTTTTACAAATATATAATATTATGAGAGAGAAGTAACTGAAGGTATTTTAAAAAAATAACAGCATCTTTGTATGTTAAAGGATGAAATAAAAAAGGAAAGTGGTAACATGTGAGGATGATTCTCTGATGGGGCAAGTTTGGTGGAGATGATAAGAAATAGGTTTTGTTAACCCTGGAAAGGACATGGGATATATTTTCTTTGTAGACTAGAATGGAAAAACTAAGATGAGATGAAAATAGGGATACATTTTGAGTTGGAGAATGCTATTTTCTCAGTGGGATGCCAAAGTTGAAATCATTCTGGAGGTGTTATGTATATGGGGTTTGAGAATATTGGAAGGATATGCAGAATACGTGTAAGAAATGAAATAAGGTTAGATAAAAAGGTAACCTTGAAGGAAAAGGGAAGGTTGAATAAAAGTTATAATAGTATCATCTATATAATTTTATCAGCGAGCCGGGGGCAAGATCTTTTTGTTGTTAGGAGAGGTAGAGAGAGAGCCCAAAAGTCCTTGAAAATATATCTATTCTATAGCAGGTTTCTCTCATATTTTCTTAGTTATAATTTCATCTAGTTTGATTTTTTTATTTAATCTCATCTTCTTACTGTTTTTTTTCAAGCTTTTATTTAAATTCCAGTTAGTTAACATACAGTATAATATTAATTTCAGGTGTAGCTTTTTGTGATTCAGTTCAATACCTAGTGCTTATCACAAGTGTCCTCCTTGATTCCTATCACCTATTTAATCCATCCTCCCCACCCATCTGTTTCCTGGTAACAATCAGTCTATTCTCTATAGTTTAGAGTCTGTTTCTTGGTTTTCCTCTCTCCCCTACATGTTCCTTTGTTTTGTTTCTTAAATTCCACTTATGAGTGAAATCATATGGTATTTGTCTTTCTCTGACTTATTTCACTTAGCATAATACACTAGTTCCATCCACATTGTTGGAAATGGCAAGATTTCACTCTTTTTTTATGGCCGAGTAATATTCCATTGTGTGTGTGCGCGTGCGTGCGTGTGTGTGTATCTCACATCTTTATCCATTCATCAGTTGATAGATATTTGGGCTCTTACCATAATTTGGCTATTGCTGATAATGCTGCTGCAAACATTGAGGTGCATGTATCCCTTTGAATTAGTATTTTTTTATCCTTTGGGTAAATAGTAGTGCTGGATCATAGCTAAGTTCTATTTTTAACTTTTTGAGGAACTTCCATACTGTTTTCCAGAGTGACTGCACCAGTTTGTATTCCCACCAACAGTGTTAGAGCGTTCCCCTTTCTCCACATCCTCTCCAACACCTATTATTTCCTGTGTTGTTAATATCATCTTCTTACTGTTTTTAATTTCACAAAAATTTGGCTTCATTGATGGCATTGTTTTGTGTTTTTGCTTTATCCATAAGAGCTTTTGGGTGCAGGGTGATCTGTATGATTATTCTGCCCTTTTTAATCTAGTCTTTGGCAAGTCTCTTTAAATATAAAGAAAGAACTTGACTCTAATCTCAGGTACTTTGGAAACATTTGAGATAGAGTACAAAATAATTTTTATTTGCACTCTGGATTTTGCATTATTAGTATGCTAAAAAATGGAAAAATCTTTGGCAAGTTGCTTTTGGAGAAAGTGTCCAGATTTGGGCAATAAAATGTAATATTACGTGGTCTCAATGAGACTGTTTTCAAGACTTTCTAGACTAAGAATTAGGATCTTATGTTCTAAAAGATGTAATCAACATGATTTAAGCCTTTCTTGAGCATCAGAAGGTAAAGATTGTTTATATGATTTCTAAATGTTTCACATCTTTTATGTTACAGTTCTTTTGCCATGAAAATGGTTTGCAGGGTCTTGGACACATACTATCCATGCTGATGGGACAGGATCCAATATGAATATAAATGATGGAGGAAGACGACGCTTTGAGGATAATGAACATACGTTACATATATATCCTGGGACAATTTCAGAAGGGACTATCTACTGTCCAATTCCTGCCAGAAAAAACTCCACAGCTGCTGAGGTGATTGACTCTCTTATAAACAGACTTCATCTTGACAAAACAAAATGTTATGTTCTTGCAGAAGTAAAGGAATTTGGTGGAGAAGAATGGATACTCAATCCAACAGACTGTCCAGTTCAGCGAATGATGTTGTGGCCCCGAATGGCTCTGGAAAATCGCCTGAGTGGAGAGGACTATCGCTTTCTTCTGAGAGAAAAAAACCTTGACGGATCAATCCATTATGGTAGTCTGCAGTCATGGCTACGGGTAACAGAAGAACGTCGTAGGATGATGGAGCGGGGTTTTCTTCCACAGCCTCAACAAAAAGACTTTGATGATTTATGCAGCTTACCTGATTTGAATGAGAAAACTCTCTTAGAAAACCTACGAAATCGCTTTAAGCATGAAAAAATTTATACCTATGTTGGCAGTATTCTAATAGTTATTAACCCATTCAAGTTTCTTCCTATTTATAATCCCAAATATGTCAAAATGTATGATAACCACCAATTGGGAAAACTGGAGCCCCACATTTATGCTGTGGCTGATGTAGCTTATCATGCCATGCTTCAGCGCAAAAAGAATCAGTGCATTGTGATTTCAGGAGAGAGTGGTTCTGGGAAGACTCAAAGCACAAACTTTCTTATACACCACCTTACTGCACTCAGTCAGAAAGGATTTGCCAGTGGAGTGGAACAAATTATTCTTGGAGCTGGACCAGTACTTGAGGTAAGTGTGTAGAAATACTTTTCTTACTCTTAAACATGTCTTTGAAAAAATTTTTTGTAAATGTGAGAAAATGTAATGAAACCACAAGTATAGATATCATTTTTAGTTACCAAGGAAAACTGGAAGACGGGAAAGCAAAAAAGGCAGCGTGGAAGATTAAAGGGTATGACAGTGGCAGTATATTTTTCAAAGGTGTTTTTGGGTCATAGTGATGAAGTAAGAGATGATTGGAGTCGTATGTATCCCCCTGTAAAGGGAAATAGCCAGCACAGGACTCCTGTCTGTAATTGGGTTGTGGAATTAGGTGTTGGGGAAAATATTCTCATCAATCTATTTGTATCTTTGCAACTTTAACATGTGTGCCTAGTATTGAATTCTAAGGGTTCAGTTTTGAAAATGTAGAGAATATGGGAAAAAAAGTTTTAGTTCTATTATGTTTTAGAAGTAATAGTACCAAAGGTAGAAAGGAAAAAGAATACACTTTCTGTTTTAGAGTTGAAAGGAAAAGGTAGTATTACCTATTTTTTTTATTAAAAAAATTTTTTTATGTTTATTTTTGAGACAGAGAGAAACAGAGCATGAGTGGGGGAGGGGCAGAGAGAGAAGGAGACCCAGAATCTGACGCAGGCTCCAGGCTGGGCTGTCAGCACAGAGCCCGACGCCAGGCTTGAACCCATGAACCGTGAGTTCATGACCTGAGCTGAAGTTGGTTGCCCAACCAACTGAGCCACCCAGGCGCCCCAATATTACCTATTTTTTAAAAGAGATTTTGTGAGGTATAACTGGGATACAGCAAACTGCACATATTGGAAATGTACAATTCGATAAAATTTGACATGTATATATACTAATTAAGCCACTGTCACAGTCAAGATACCGAATACATCCATTATTGCCAAAGTTTCTTTGTGATTCACAAAGTATAAGTATAGTGTAAGAAACCACTTACACACTTACACTATAGATTAGTTTGTGATTTCTATAATTTTGTATAAATGGAATCATATACCATGTACTCTTTTATGTTTGACTTCTCTTGGTATAATTATTTCAAGATTCATCCAGGTTGTATGTGTCAGTAATTCATTCCTTTTGCTAAGGTAGAATTCCACTGCATGGGTGCATGATGCTTTGCATTTATCCATTTACCTGGTAATGGACTTTTAGATTATTGCTAGTTATTCACTGTTACACATAAAGCTTTATACAAGTCTTTGTGTGGACATACACTTTACTTTGGGTTAATACCTAGGAGTGGAATGACTGGGTTATATGATAGGTATATGCTTAACTTTTTAAGAAACTGCCAACTTTTTCTACAGTGTTTATACTTACATTTTATATTCCCACCAGGCAGTGTGTGACAGTTCCAGTTACTCCATATTCCTGCTAACCCTTGATATAGTCATTCTTTTAAATTTTAGCCATTCAAATATATATACAGTGGTATCTTACTGAGGTTTTAATTTGCATTCTATAATGACTAATGCTGTGAGCACATTTTCATGTGTTTATTTGCCCTCTATATATCTTCTTTGGTGGAGTATCTGTCAAAATTTATTGCCTAATTTTTTATTGGATTTTCTTAAGTTTTTTTTAATGTTTATAATTTTTGAGAGAGACAGATGCCAGTTGGGGAGGGACAGAGAGAGAGGGAAACCCAGAATCCGAAGCAGGCTTCCAGCTCTGAGCTGTCAGCACAGAGCTCAGTGCATGAGATCATGACCTGAGCCAAAGTCAGATGCTTAACTGACTGAGCCACCCAGGCACCCCTCTTGTGTTTTTGATTTTAGCCATTCTGATAGGTGTAAGGTAATACCTCATGGTGGTTTTGATTTGTATTTCCCTGATGATGACTGATGTTGAGCTGGATTTGATTTGTATTTCCCTGATGATGACTGATGTTGAGCATCTTTTCATGGCCATTTGTATGTCTTCTTTGGACAAATAAAATGGGTCCTCTGCCCATTTTAATTTTATTTTTGGCTTTTTTTGTGTGTGTTGATTTATATATGTTTTTAAATATATTTTAGATATTACTTTATTGATATATTATTTGCAGATATTTTCTCCCCCTCAGTAGGTTGTCTTTTTGTTTGTTGTTGGTTTCCTTCACTGTACAAAAGCTTTGAAAAAAAAAATTTTTTTTTATTGGTGTGGTCCCAATTGCTTATTTTTGCTTTTGTTTTCCTTGCCTTATGAGACATATCTAGAAAAATGTCACTTTGGCTGATGCCAGAGAAATTACTACTTGTGTTCTATTTTAGGATTTTTATGGTTTCAGGTGTCACATTTAGGTTTAATTCAGTTTGGGTCTATTTTTGTGTATGGTGTCACAAGGTGTTTCAATTTCATTCTTCTGCATGTAGCTGTCCAGTTTTTCCAGCACTATTTATTGAAGAGAATGTCTCTCATTATATATTCTTGCTTCCTTTGTCATAGATTAATTGACCATATAAATGTTGGTTTATTTCTCGGTGCTCTATTCTGTGCCATTGATCTGTGTGTCTGTTTTTGTGCCAGTACTGTACTGTTTTGATTATTACACCTTAGTAGTATATCTTGGAATGTGGAATTGTGATACCTCTAGCTTTGTTTTTCTTTGTCAAGATTGCTCTGGTTATTCCAGGTCTTTTTTGATTCTGAAGAGATTTTACTATTATTTGTTCTAGGTTTTAAAAAAAATCCTGTTGGTATTTTGATAGAGATTGCATTGTATGTATAGATTGCTTTGGGTAGTATAGACATTTCAACAATATGAATTCTTCCAGTCCATGAGCCTGGAATATCTTTCCATTTGTTTGTGTCATCTTCAGTTTCTTCAATCAGTTATTTTGTAGTTTTTGAGTATAGGTCTTGCACTTCTTTGGTTAAGTTTATTCTTAGGTACTTTATTATTCTTTTTGGTGCACTAGTAAATGGTCTTGTTTTCTTAATTTCTCTATGTGCTGCTCTGTTATTAGTGTATAGAAATGCTACCAATTTCTGAATATTAACTTTGTATCATGCATCTTTACCAAATTCATTTATTATTTCGAATTGCTTTTTGGTGGAGTCTTTAGGATTTTCTATGTGTAGTATCATGTCATCTGCAAATAGCGATAGTGTAACTTCTTTACCAGTGTGGTGCCTCTTCTTTTTCTTGTCTGATTGTTGTGGACAGGACTTTGAGTACTGTGTTGAATAAAAGTGGCAAGAGTGGACATATTTGTCTTGTTCCTGATCTTAGAGGAAAAGCTCTTTGTTTCACCATTGAGTGTGATGTTAGCTGTGGGTTTTTCATGTATATAGTCTTTCTTATATAGATGTATGTGCTCTCTAACCCCACTTTGTTGAGAGTTTTTACCATGAATGGAATTTAAATTTTGTCAAATGGGTTTTGTTTTCTGCACCTATTGAGATGATGATATGATTTTTTTCCTTTGTTTTGTTGATGCTGTGTATCACATTGATTTGCAAATCTTGAGCCATTCTTACATCCATGGAGTAAGTCTTACTTGATTGTGGTGAATGATCTTTCTGATGTATTGTTGTATGTGGTTTGCTAATATTTTGTTGAGGAATTTTGCATCTATGTTTATCAAGGATATTGGCCTGTAGGGGTGTGTGTGTGTGTGTGTGTGTGTGTGTGTGTGTGTGTGTTGTTTTTTGATTTTTATCATCAGAGTAATGCCTTGTGAATTTATTTGGAAGCTTTCCTTCCTCTTGTATTTTTTGGTATAGTTTGATGAGAATAGGTATTAACTCTTTTCTAAATGTTTGGTAAAATTCGTCTGTGAATCTGTCCTGGACTTTTATTTTTTGGTAGTTTTTTGATTACTGATTTACTTGTAATTGGCCTCAGATTTTCTATTTCTCTTTTGTTCAGTTTTGGAAGATTATATGTTTCTAGTAATTTATAGACTTCTAGGCTGTCTAGCTTGTTAGTATATAATTTTTTGTAGTATTCTCATAATTCTTTACATTTCTGTGATAGTTGTTACTTCTCTTTCATTTCTGCTATTACTTATTTGGGTCCTTCCTCTTTTTTTCTTGATGAGTCTGGCTAAGTGTTTTTCAATTTTGTTTACCTTTTCAAAGAACCAGCTCTTGGTTTTATTGATTAAAAAAATTTTTTAATGTTTATTTATTTTTGAGAGAGAGGGAGACAGACAGCACAAGCAGGGGAGGGACAGAGAGAGACAGAGACACAGAGTTTGAAGCAGTCTCCAAGCTCTGAGCTGTCAGCACAGAGCCTGACGTGGGGCTCGAACTCACAAACCATGAGATCATGATGTGATGCTTAACCGACTGAGTCCCTCAGGCACCCCTACTGATTTTTTTTCTATTGCTGTTTTTAGTCTTAATGTCATTCATTTCTGCTCTGGTCTTCATTATTTCCTTCATTCTATTTACCTTGGGCTTTATTTGTTGTTCTTTTTTTTTCTGGTTCCTTTAGTAGTTAATGTAGATTGTTTGAGCTTTTTCCTTTTTCTTGAGTTAGGCCTGTGTTGCTATATAATTCTCTCCCTTTCTCTCTTTCTCTGTCTCAAGAACCAGCTCTTGGTTTTATTGATTTAAAAAGATTTTTTTTTTATGTTTATTCTTGAGAGAGAGAGAGAGAGAGAGAGAGAGTGAGTGGGGGAGAAGGGCATAGGGACAGAGAGAATTTCAAGCAAGTTCCTCAATGCAGAGCCTGATGTGGGGCTCTATCCAATGATCCCAGTATCATGACCCAAACTGAAGTCAAAAGTCTGATGCTCAACCAACTGAGCCACCTAGGTATCCCTAATTTTAAAAAATGGTATTCATCAGGCACTTATAAATATTTGTAGATTGCTTTGGGGTAGTGAGGACATTTTAACAATGTGAATTCTTCCGTGAGCACATAATGTATTTCAATTTATTTGTGTCGTCAGTTTTTGTCATTAATACCTTTTGGTTTTCATTGTACAGATCTTTAACCTCCTTGGTGAAATTTCTCTCAAATATAACATCTCTCAGTAGTACCTTTTGAAGAGCAGAATTTTAAATTTTGATGAAATCCAATTTAACCATTTTTTTTCTCTTATGGATTGTGTTTTTGGTGTCATATTTAAGAAAACTTTGACTAAACCATGGTTGCAAAAGTGTTCTATGTTTTGTTTTGTTTTTTCATTAGTTTTGTAGTTTCAGTTTTGCATTCAGGTCTATGATTAATTTTGAGTTTATTTTGTATATGGTGTATAGATCCAGTGTTTTCCTATGAGTATCTAATTGTTTCAAAACTATTTTTTGTTGAAAGACTATTTTTCCTTTACCTCGTTTGCCTTTGTGTCTTTGTCAAAAAAATGGTACATATATATGTGGGTTTATTTCAGCATTCTGTCTCCTGTTGATTCGTTTTTCTTCATGACAATGCCATGCTACTTTCATTATGCAGCTTTATAATAATTTTGAAATTAGGTAGTATTAATCCTTCTTTTGCTTATTTTGGATATTCAAGGTCTTTGCATTTCCATATGAATTTTAGAACTAAATTGTCAGTTTTTCTATAAAAGTTTTTTGGGACTTTGGGATAGTGTTAAATCTATAGTTTAATTTTTAGAGAAGTGATATGGTAACAATATTAAGTCATCTGACCCATGAACAAGTTTATTTCTCTACTTATGAAGATCATCTTTAATTTCTCTGAGCAATATTCTGTTGTTTTTAATGTATAGGGCTTGAACATGTATAGTAAGATATATTTGTCAGTATTTATTGATGCTTTTATAAACAGTATTTAACATTTTCCAATTGTTTCCTAGTATATAGGGATACAGTTGAAATTGGTACTTTGATCTTGTATTGTACAAGCTGGCTAGGTACAAATATTAATTTCAATTTTTTTAAATTTTTATTGGATTATCCACATAAGAAGTCATATTTGTGAACAAAAAGGCAGTTTTATTTACTTTCTTCCAGTTGGAATTTTTTTTCCTGCAGATTTCACTAGTTACTCCAGTATGAAGAGATGCAGTGAAAGTAACATTCTTGTCTTGGGGGAAAGCATTTAGCCTTAAACATTAACTGTGATGATAGCTGTTGGTTTTGTGTAGATGTTCTTTATTAGATTGAGGTCCATTCCCTTTCATTCTTACTTTGTTTAGAGTTTTTATCAGGAAAGGTTGGATTTTGTCAAATGCTTTTTCTGTGTCTATTTGAGATGGTCATATGGTTTAAAAAAGAATAGTTTGTTAATATGGTAAATTATATTGATGGATTTTTTAAATTTAATTTATTTTTTAAAATTTATATCCAAGTTAGTTAGCATATAGTGTGCAACAGTGATTTCAGGGGTAGATTCCTTAATGTCCCTTACCCATTTAGCCCATCCCCCCTCCCACAATCCCTCCAGCAACCCTCAGTTTGTTCTCCATATTTATGAGTCTCTTATGTTTTGCCCCCTCCCTGTTTTTATATTAGTTTTGCTTCCCTTCCCTTAAGTTCATCCGTTTTGTATCTTAAAGTCCTCATATGAGTGAAGTCATATGATGTTTGTCTTTCTCTGATTTTGCTTAGCATAATACTCTCTAGTTCTATCCACGTAGTTGCAAATGGCAAGATTTCATTCTTTTTGATTGCTGAGTAATACTCCATTGTATATATATACCACATCTTTATCCATTCATCAGTCAATGTGCACTTGGGCTCTTTCCATACTTTGGCTATTGTCGATAGTGCTGCTATAAACATGGGGGTGCCTGTGTCCCTTTGAAACAGCACACCTGTATCCCTTGGATAAATGCCTAGTAGTGCAATTGCTGGGTCATAGGGTAGTTCTATTTTTAATTTTTTGAGGAACCTCCATACTGTTTTCCAGAGTGGCTGCACCGGTTTGCATTCCCACCAGCAGTGCAAAAGAGATCCTCTTTCTCTGCATCCTTGCCAACATATGTTGTTGCCCGAGTTGTTAATGTTAGCCATTCTGACAGGTGTGAGGTGGTATCTCATTGTGGTTTTGATTTGTATTTCCCTGATGATGAGTGATGTTGAGCATTTTTTCATGTGTCGGTTGGCCATCTGGATGTCTTCTTTGGAGAAGTGTCTATGCCTGTCTTTTGCCCATTTCTTCACTGGATTATTTGTTTTTTGGGTGTTGAGTTTGATAAGTTCTTTATAGATGTTGGTTACTAACCCTTTATCTGATATGTCGTTTGCAAATATCTTCTCCCATTCTGTCGGTTGCCTTTTAGTTTTGCTGATTGTTTCCTTCACTGTGCAGAAGCTTTTTATGTTGATAAGGTCCCAGTAGTTCATTTTTGCTTTTGTTTCCCTTGCCTCTGGAGATGTGTTGAGTAAGAAGCTGCTGAGGCCAAAGTCAGAGAGGTTTTTGCCTGCTTTCTCCTCAAGGATTTTGATGGCTTCCTGTCTAATGTTTAGGTCTTTGATCCATTTTGAGTTTGTTTTTGTGTATGGTGTAAGAAAGTGGTCCAGGTTCATTCTTCTGCATGTCACTGTCCAGTTTTCCCAGCACCACTTGCTGAAGAGACTGTCTTTATTCCATTGGATATTTTTTCCTGCTTCGTCAAAGATTAGTTGGCCATATGTTTGTGGGTCCATTTCTGGGTTCTCTGTTCTCTTCCACTGATCTGAGTGTCTGTTTTTGTGCCAGTAACACACTGTCTTGATGCTTACAGCTTTGTAATACAGCTTGAAGTCTGGGGTTGTGATGCTTCCTGCTTTGGTTTTCTTTTTCAAGATTGCTTTGGCTATTTGGGGTCTTTTGTGGTTCCATACAAGTTTTAGGATTGTTTGTTCTAGCTCTGTGAAGAATGCTGGTGTTATTTTGATAGGTATTGCATTGAATATGTAGATTGCTTTGGGTAGTGTTGACATTTTAGCAGTATTTGTTCTTCCTGTATATTGATGGATTTTTGATTGGTAAACCATTTTGGCATTCTGGGGATAAACACCAATTGTCATGATACATTATCCTTTAATGTATTGCTGGATTTGGTTTGCTAAAATTTTGTTTAGAATTACTGATATGTGGTCATGAGAAATGTTGTTTTCTTTAATGCTTTTTTTTTTTTTTTAATCAGGATGATTCTGGCCATATGGGAATGAGTTGGGGTGTTTTATATTTTTGGAAGAGTTTGTGTAGAACTTCTTTTTTCCTTCTACTATCAGTGTTAGGATTGATATGATGGAATCCAGGCCTGGTGTTTTCTTTGTAAGAAAGTTTTATGTATTTATGTATGTATGTAATTATCTATTTAGAGAGAGAGAGCAGGGAAGGGGGACAAAGGGAGCAAGAGAAAGAATCGTAAGCAGGCTCCACACTCAGCATAGGGCTCCATGCGGGTCTTGATCTCACAATCCTCGGATATATTGGAAATTCAACTTACTGAACCATTCAGGTACCCTGCAGTAAAGTTTTAAACAAAGTTTGAATTTTTAAAGTAGATACAGATCTACTTTGAACCTGTTTGTGTCTTTGCACCTGAAGTATGTCTCTTGGGGAAAGCATGGAGTTGGATCATTTAAAAAAAAAAACATCTTTTCTGCCAGTTACTTGCTTTTTGACTGGAATGTTTAAGCCATTTACAGTTAATGTAATTACTAATGTAGGATTTGTGTCTGCCATTTGATTTTTAAGGATTTGTGTCTGCCATTTGATTTTTAATAATTTTTTTAATGTTCTTGTATTCTTCCATTATTATCTTCTGTTATGTTAAGGAGATGTTTTCTAGCATACCATTTTAATTTTGTTATCTCTTGTTTGTTTGTTTTAGCAGTATTCATGAGCATTCCAATTAACATAACAATTCAGTTTGGATTACTACCAACATGTGTTCTTTTTTTCTTCATATAGATTTGCTTTATTAAGTGTCCTTTCATTTCAGCTTATATTACTTCATTTAGTATTGCTTTGTAAGGACCATTTGCTGCCTAATGAATTTTTTTGGTTTTTGTTCATTTAAATATCTCAATTTCTCCTTTAATTTTTTTTTTTTTTTTTTTAACGTTTATTTATTTTTGAGACAGAGAGAGACAGAGCATGAACGGGGGAGGAGCAGAGAGAGAGGGAGACACAGAATCGGAAGTAGGCTCCAGGCTCTGGGCCATCAGCCCAGAGCCCGATGTGGGGCTCGAACTCACGGACCGTGAGATTGTGACCTAAGTTGAAGTCGGATGCTTAACCGACTGAGCCACCCAGGCGCCCCTCTCCTTTAATTTTTAAAGACGGTTTTATGGGACACAGAATTCTTGGTTGACCGGCTTGTCTCAGTGCTTTGAATATATAGCTCCACTCTCTTCTATTCTTGATGTTTTATTTGGAGAAATTCGATGTTATGCTTATTGAGGAACCTATATATGGTATGTGTTGCATCTCTCTCACTGCTTTTAAGAAACACTTTTTGTCATTCATCAGTTTGATCATTATTTGTCTAAGTACTTATTCTTCATACTTTGAATTTGTGAAGGTTGTTAGATATATAGATTAGTGTTTTTCATGAAATTTTGGAAGTTTTGGGCTATTCATTGTTAAAATATTGATTCTGTGTTTTCCTCTCTATCCTCTCCTTCTGGTGTTCCCATTATATACATATATTGGCATGTTTGATGGTGATCCACCCGTGTCTGAAGCTTGCTCTGTTCATTTCTTGTTTATCTCCCCCCTGCTATTCCTTAGGTATCATCTCAATTGATCAGTGTTCAAGTTTCGTGATTTCTTCTACTTGTTCATATCTCTACTTGAGCCTCTTCAGTGCATTTTTTATCTTAGTTAATTACTTTTCAGTACTGGAATTTTTATAATTTCTCTGCCTTCACTAATATTCTCTATTGTTAAGGCATCTTTGTCATATTTTCCTATAATTGTTTGAAAGTATTTAAAACAGTGATATAAAGTTTTGGCTTTGGAGGTCCAACATCTCGGCTTTTTCAGAGACAATTTCTGGTTATTGTGTTTATAAAATTTTTTTGTGTCCCTACTTTCTTTCTTTTTTGCATGTCTTATAATGTTTTGGTGAAAAGTGGGCATTTTTATTAATACAATGTGGCAGTTTTGGAAATGGGGTATTTACCTCCTCCCAGGATTTGTGGTGGTTGTTTTGTTACTGCTGTTTGGTTGTCCATGACTTCTTTGAAATTAGTCTGTGAGGTCTGTTCTTTTTTTCTGTGAGGGCTTTACATTCTCTCTTCATTTAGCTTAGTGGTCAGGTAATAATTGGACAAAGATTTTAAAAAAATATCCTGAAGCAATAAGGTTTCCAGTTTTTGTGTGTGTGTGAAGTTCTTAAGTTGTTTGGTTACCTCATTTTTTGCCCCATTCTCCTATTTGTACCTTAGGCAGTTGCAGTGTTCTAATCAATTGCCTCTGATTGATTTTAACAAATATACATGGGTGAAAAGGCTGTTCCTTGTGAGTGCTTTCCAAGTCATTTCAAGTAAAGATAACCCTTTGAGTGAGGTTTTCCAGTGAAATACCATGTAGCTCAAATTCTGACAGTTACTTGTGGGATGGGGCTTTGGCTATAATCCTGTTTTGATCCTTCAATGGCTTTTAGGCTGCCTTTGAAACAGACTGTAATTATAGGGCATTGCTTTTCTCTTCAGCATGGAGCTAGGGAGAGGGAGATGGTAATTGGCTAAGTTAAAATGCCACAATGCCTTTTTTCTTACTGAGATTCATCTGTTTTCCCCTCAAAGGATTATTGCAAGCCTTTGGTTAATTTCTAGAGTTGTCAAAAAGTTGATTTGGATAATTTTTTTGGTTTTATTTCTCATATGAAAAAGAGGATTTTCAGAGTTATCATTTCTCTGACCTTACTTTCAATGATCTTTTCAGGAGATTTAAGTAATAAAAAATTCTTTCTATATTTACCTTTCTGGTTACCATTTCTGCTGTTCTCCATTCCTTCCATATGTTGATCCATATTTGAATATGATATTTTCCTTTTGCATTAAGGACTTCCTTTAATGTTCCTTTTAATGTGGTTTGGCCTACGATGAGTATTTTCAGATTTAGATGTCAGAAATGGTCTTTCTTTGGCCTTTAAAATTAAAAGAATAACCTTATAGTAAAATTGTATGAATTTTAAAACCTGTTAATTTTTGTAACCATCTGTATACAATCTGAGTACCCATTACCTCTTGAAACTCCCTCACACTATTCTTTATCTTCAAACCCTCTGACTTCCCTCCAATACTCCCATAATCCGTGAAGACTACGTGTCCCCTGTTGTTGTTTTGAAAATGTCACAGAAATGGAATCACACGCTAAGTACAGTTTTGGGACTAGCTTCTCTCATTCAGCATTATGTCTTAAAGATTCATTCAAGTTGTTGAATATGTGAATTCAACCAGGGATTATTTCTTTTAAATTTAAATTTTAATAAATTTTATTGGGATGTAACTTAGAATAAAATGTAGCCATTTAAAATTTATACTTCAGTGATTTTTGATAAATGTGTATACACTTAACGTAACCATCATTATTACACAATGAAGCTGTAGAATATTTTCATTACTCCTTGTGCCCTTTTGTAGACATTGCCTAACCACACCCTCATTCCCAGACAACTCTGATCTTCTTCCCATTACTGTTTTGCCTTTTCTAAAATTTCATATTACAATATGTACTCTTGAGTCTGATTTCTTCTACGTGGCGTAATGTTTTGATATTCATCAGTGTTGATGTATCATCTTTATTGCTGGGTAATATTCACTGCATTGTGTATACTTTGGTAACAATATATTCTTTTATAAATAGTACTATAACTTTATTTTAAGTTGATGTAATAACGTGCAATACATTATGTAGTGAAACCTTATTTCATTTATACTATTCCAAAATTGCGATTATTTTTTTTAAATGTTTATTTATTTTGAGAGAGAGAACACACGTGAGCAGGGGAGGGGCAAAGAGAGAGAGGCAGAGAGAGAATCCCAAGCAGGCTCTGTGCTGCCTCTGAGCTCAGAGCCCAGCATAGGGCTCTATCTCATGAACCATGAGATGATGATCTGAACTGAAATCAAGAGTGGCCACTTAACCGATTGAGCAATCTAGGCACCCCTGAAGTTGTAATTATTTTGATGTAATTATTCTGCTTCTATCTCCTTGTTATTTAATTTAGTAATATCTAAAAAATTATATATTGAAATATAGTAAGAAAGTTTGCTGGCTCTGGGATGTAAAAGTTAATTTTAAGGAGTGTTAAATCTTTATAATTAAAATTTATTTATTAAACTTAAAAAAAAATAATTTATATAATTTATATATATAATATATATATTTATTATATATTATATATATAATTTATTTTTGAGAGAGCATGAGCTGGGGAGGGGTAGAGAGAGAGGGAGACAGAATTCAAAGCAGGCTCCAGGTTATCAGCACAGAGGCTGACATGGGGCTCAAACTCTTGGACTGTGAGATCTTGACCTGAGCCAAAGTCTGACAATTAGCCGACTGAGCCACCCAGGCATACCTAATTAAGATTTATTTTACTGAAAAGCATAAAATACTTGTTTTTTCAAAAATTTTTTTCAACATGTATTTATTTTTGAGAGACAGAGCATGAATAGGGGAGGGGCAGAAAGAGAGGGAGACACAGAATGTGAAGCAGGCTCCAGGCTGTCAGCACAGAGCCTGACATGGGACTCAAACTTGTAAACCGTGAGACATGACCTGAGCTGCAGTTGGACACTTAACCAACTGAGCCACCCAGGTGCCACTCTTCCTACTTGGTTTTATTTCAACTATTAGTTTTTCTCTTTTACTTTACCTAAACCATAGGGGTCTGAAGTTAAAGAAAATTGCTTTTCTACGGTCTATTGCATTTTGTATCTTTGAGCTGACCTAAGTAAGATTTTCCATTTTTAAAATGAAATTAACAAGAACTATTTATTTTGACAGGCCTTTGGAAATGCAAAGACAGCTCATAATAACAATTCAAGTCGTTTTGGCAAGTTTATTCAAGTAAATTACCAAGAAACTGGCACTGTACTTGGGTAAGTAGCAGTAATAGGCTTTGGAGTATGTTTGTATTTTTACCATTGTCTCTTCATAATCCGTAGATTATTCATTTACTCTTAATGAGTATAGTGAAACTGGTGTCTACTAAGTTTTTTCTTCTAAACTTTTTTTTGTTTTGGAAAAGTTCAAGCCTGAGAAAAGTTCAAAGAATAGTGTAGCGCTTATATACCTTTTTTTAAAAAAAATATAACTTATTGTCAAATTGGCTTACATACAGCAACCAGTGCTCATCCCAAGTGTCCTCCTCAATGCCCATTACCCATTTTCCCCTCTCCCCCACCTCCCCACCCACCCTCAGTTTGTTCTCTGTATTTTAGAGTCTCTTGTGGTGTGCCTCCCTCCCTCTGTGTTTGTAATATTTTTTTCCCCTTCCCTTCCCCCATGGTCTTCTGTTAAGTTTCTCAAGATCCATATATGAGTGAAAACATATGATACCTGTCATTCTCTGACTTACTTCTTTCACTCAGCATAATACCTTCCAGTTCCATCTACGTTGCTGCAAATGGCATGATTTCATTCTTTGTCATTAGCACTTACATATCCTTAATGTAGATTTATTAATTATCAACAATTTGTTGCATTTGTTTTATCTCAGTGTGTTATGCATATATTCATTTTTTAAAATTGTTTTTGAGTAAGTTGGGCATATAATTTGACCCCACACAGGAATCACAGCCACATTTTCCTATATAATACTTTTTAAGAAATTAAATATGTTACAATAACATTAAAAAATTTTTTTTGTAATGTTTGTTTATTTTTGAGAGAGAGAGAGAGAGCCAGAGTGCAAGCTGAGGAGGGACAGAGAGAGAGGGAGACACAGAATCCGAAGTAGGCTCCAGTCTCTGAGCTGTCAGCACCGAGTCTGATGTGGGGCTTGAACTCAGGAAATGTGAGATCATCACCTGAGCCGAAGTTGGACGCTTAACTGACTGAGCCACCCAGGTGCCCCTCCAGTAACATTTCTTATATAGTGTGTAATCAGAGTACCTCTGGTTGTGTCAGCAATATACTTCCTAACTTTAAAATAACTAATAAGTTGGGGCGCCTGGGTGGCGCAGTCGGTTAAGCGTCCGACTTCAGCCAGGTCATGATCTCGTGGTCCGTGAGTTCGAGCCCCGCGTCAGGCTGATGGCTCGGAGCTTGGAGCCTGTTTCCGATTCTGTGTCTCCCTCTCTCTCTGCCCCTCCCCCGTTCATGCTCTGTCTCTCTCTGTCCCAAAAATAAATAAAAAACGTTGAAAAAAAAATTAAAAAAAAAATAAAATAAAATAACTAATAAGCTTTATTTTTAGAGCAGTTTTAGGGTCACAGCAGAAATAAGTAAAAAGTACAGAGTTCCCATATACCTCTTTACTCTATCCCCCAGTTTCCCATGTTAAGAACATCTTGCATTGGTGTGTTCCATTTGTGTTGTATATTCTGTGGATTTTGACAATTGTATAAAGACATGTATTCACCATTACAGTATCATATGGAGTAGCTTTACTGCCCTAAAAATCCTGTGTGTTTTGCCTGTTCATCCCTTTTTACTCACTAACCTTTGGCAACCACTTATATTTTTATAGTACCCCTATGTTTTGCCTTTTTCAGAATGTCATATAGTTGGAATCATATAGTGTATGGTCTTTACAGTTTGGATTCTCTGCCTTAGTACTTAAAAAAAATTTAAATGTTTATTTTTGAGAGAGAGACAGAGAGAGAGGGTGGAGCCGGGGGGGGGGGTGGGCAGAGTGTGAGAGGGGGAGGAGCAGAGAGAGGAAGACACAGATTCCAAAGCAGGGTGTAGGCTCTGAGCTGTCAGCACAGAGCCTGGCGCAGGGCTCAAACTCATGAACCTTGAGATCATGACTTGAGCCTAAGTCGGATGCTCAACTGACTGAGCCACCCAGGCACCCCCTTTGCCTTAGCACTTTGTATTAAAGTTTCTTCCACACCTTTCATGGCTTGATTTTATTGGGCTAATGTTAAATGTATGTATTAATTTGGAGATAATTGACATCTTGGGCTATTTAGAAATGCTTTTAAGTTTTTGTATTTCTTATTTATTCCTAAGTATTTTAATGTTTTGTTGTTATTAAAAGTGTGATTTTTCTCTTGCATTATATCTTCTAGTTGTTTGAAGATATATATGAAAGTTACTGATTTTTATATTCGTATCTTATTATCTTAGTTATTTTATTTTTTGCATTTTACTGTCGTATCTCTTACCTTTTCTTGGTATATATGCAAAAATAGATATTTTTACCTTTTTTTCTGCTCTTACATCTTTAGTAATTTTCTCTCTTGTCTGATTCCAAGTAATTTTGTTTCAGACCTTTATATGAATGACTTTACTTTTTTCCACTAAGTAAAATACTGGTTTTAGGACATTTTATCACATTAATGGATTAGTATCAATTTAACTTTTCTGTGAGTGGTTTTCTGAGTAACAAAATGATATTGCATTTTATCAAATGCATTTTTCACATTTGTGGAGATTAGCATAATCTTCATTCTGAGATATATCAGTGTTATCATTATTTTCCTAATATTGAATCATTTTGTGTTCCTGGGAAAACAGTCCCACTTGGTCAGTACAAAAAGATACGTACACACACACTCACATACATACGTACACAAACATATTTTTGTAGACACATATAAATTGGTTCTATTCTGTTTTCTAGTTTTTATTTATGAGTTTTGCGTCCATATTAATAAGTGAGATTGGTCTTTTTCTTTTTTAGGCTATTTTAATTATGCTTACTATTTTACTTATTTTGATTTTAAAATTTTGACCAAAACTATGTGCATCTCCCCCTGCCAACAAAAACAAAACAAGAAGGATAAATCCTTCTTCAGTGATAAGTTTCATAACTTATTTCCTTTCTTATTAAAACTATGTTTCCAAAGGTACAGTTGGTACTTCTACTAATAAAAATGGGATGCAGTCAAGTTGTCAAGTTGTACTTTTCTAGTATTTATGATTGTGATGCAGGAGAGGTTGATAATAGGTACAGTAGTATGTATTGCTTTGTAACTTACAAAATATCATTATATATATTCATTGATTCTTAAGACAATTTCATGAAGTAGGAATGGCAGATGTTTATTTTCCCATTTTATGAATGAAATCCTGGCTCTTACATGTTAAGTGATTACCTAAAATGGTTAATCTTTTCTCTTACAACAGTGATGAACAAAAATCTTTATCTTGAGTAGTAAGTTAACAGATACATATTGAAAAAATTTTTTTTCATTTCAAAAATTTCTAACTCTTAGCAAATATATGTTAAGCATTTTTCTTTCATTTTATCATTCATTGGGCAAACATTTATGGAATTCATTTCTATATGTGCCAAGTGTTGAGGACAAAAAAAAAATATATACACTTGTCCTCTGCCTTTAAAATTCTCATAGTCTTTTTGGGAAGACGTGTTTACATAAGAGGATTACAGTAAGTGAGGTAAGTACAGTGATTAAAGCACGCGTCTGGGAGAGTTCACAAAAAAGGATTTTTATCTTGGGTCTTGAAAAATTGCTAAGAAGAAAAAGTGGTAAATCACATTATTGATTGAGGAAATGAATGGAATCATAACAAGAGGTTGGTGTACTTGAGGAGCAAGTTCAGAGGCTATAATGGTCAATTGGTTTCAGATTCTGAATAAAGCTCCAATGTTTATAATTTATCCTTTTGACATTGGGAAGGAGATTTTAAAAATTTTATTATACAAAATGTCAAACATAGAAGTAAAGAGAATAGTAAAAGGAATGCCCATTTGATTAAACAGTTATCCCATTTTGCCATATATACTTCCATCTATTTTTTTCTTTTTCTTTGCTGATGTATTTTAAAAAACAGTCCCAGGTAGATATAACATCAGTTTACCCATACATACTTTAGTATGAGCAACAGTGAATGAGGAATAAAATGAGTAGATCTTATTTTATAGGTAAGTAACTCTCAGAGCAGTATAACTTATGGATTGGAGGGGAGGAAGGAGAGATGTCTAGGAGTATGTTGGTATAGCTGAAAGAGAGAGGCTTTTAGTTAAAATAGATCTGGTATCCAGTCATAGTTCTGCTGTTTACTAGCTGCATGATCTTAATATCTTTGAGCATCAGTTTCTCCACTTATGAAATAGGCAGTAATATTTGCCATGCAGAGTGGGTGTAAGGATTTCATATACTATGTAGAATCTAAAACACAAATGAGTAAACAGAAAGCAGATTTATAGCTATAAACACACAGAACAAATTGATGGTTGCCAGAGGGGAGGAGGATGGTGGAATGGGCAAAATGAGTGAAGGCTGCCAGTTATGATTGAATAAGTAAGTCATGGGAATAAAAGGCATTGCATAGGGAATATAGTCAATGATACTGTAGTAGTGAGGAACCGTAGCTACACTTGTGGTGAGCATAGTATAATGTATAAACTTGTTGAATCACTATGTTGTACACCTGAACACCTGAAACTAATGTAACATTGTCAACTAAATGTTGACATAGTCAAATAAAATAAAAGAATTTAACATACTAGTTTATGTTAGTTCCCTTTGTCCCATCTTATACAGATAAGACCCTGTTTTAGTAGTTTAGAGGTGATGATGTTTATTCAGAGGAAATGATGCATTTTAATTGCTGGTAGTGGTAGTGATAATGGGCTTACAAAGAAGGCACATTTGAGCTTCATTTTCATTTTCATTTCCATCCAATGGATGGAACCTATTGGATAGAGAGTGGGTATAGACTGTAGAATTAAAAGTGGAAAGAAGAGCATGAACAATGCAGTCAGGAGTGAATGGTGTGCTTGTGGAAATAACCTGTATGTGGGAGTGACTGAAATACTGAGCATGCAGTGGGAGGGAACTGATGGCAATAAAAGCTCCAAAGTCAGATTTTGACCCCACAGAGGTTTGTGCTAAGTAATTTGGATTTAGTAGGCTAAAGCTTTTAAATTTCAGACCATAGGAGCCTCTTTTGCAGTGGAAGCTTAACTAATTGCTTCAGTTTGGTAATAGGTATTGAAGACTTGAAGTGGTGGGGTACAGGCTGGATAAAGAGAATAACGTATCAGATGTTTATGTTTCAGTTTCTCATTACTTTTAGGATAAAATCCATTCTTCTGGCATATGGTATATTGGTTCTTCTTGATCCACTCCACTTGTCTGTCTCATTCTTTAGCCATGTTAACTAATTATCTTCCTTGATGTTAAGTACCCTCCTTTTATGCGTTTATACAGTGCAGTTCTCCTTGCCTTCTTCTGGTCAGTCTTTCAGATTTTAGAGTCATTTAGTCAGTCATCAAATAGTTTTTGTGAATGTTTACTATGTGCTGGGAACTCACCTCTATATGAATTGTTCCTTATGTAATTTTTTCCTTCTTGGATTGAGTCTTACCTATCTCTCTTGGTATATCCATAATATCGTGGTCATTGCTCTATAATAAACCCTATACCAACTCAGTATGATAGCTCCTTGTTTACATATTTCCTCCACTAGTTTGTAAGCCTCTTGAGAATAGATAGTACATCAGTATTTTCATATTTGAACAGTGCTTAGTACAGTGCCCAATTAATGAATACTTACTGAGTAAATAATAAATGAATAGATTCCAGAATGTGGTAGTAGCATGAGTATGTTAACAAATGTGTCTGAGCCTTATTTAGGCATCTGACGAAAGTATAATATCTGAAAGAATGTGCAGTGGCGTGGTATCTGGATGGCTGAGTCAGTTAAGTGTCTGATGTTTCACGGTTCGTGAGTTCGAGCTCTGCATTGGGCTCTCTGCCGTCAGCACAGAGCCCGCTTTGGATCCTTGGTCTCCTCTCTTTCTGCCTACCCCCTTCCCTGCTCACACTCAAGTGCGTGTTCTATCTCTCTGTCTCTGTCTCTGTCTCTCAAAAAATAAACATTAAAAAAAACACAAAGGGTTGCCTGGGTGGCTCAGTCAGTTAAGCATCCCGACTCCTGGTTTGGGCTCCCGTCATGATCTCACATTGGTGAGTTCGAGCCCCATATCAGACTCCATGCTGAGAATGTGGAGCCTGCTTCAGATTCTCTTTCTCTGCCCTTCCCTTGCTCATGCTCTCTCTCTCTCTCTCTCAAAATAAATAAACTTTAAAATATTTTGAAAAGAATGTGTAGTGGTATATGAACCTGGAAAGAAAGTAAAGTCTATGCCATGGGTGGGTCTTCTGTGCCATGTTTTGAACTTGTGACTTTATTTTGATTTATTGACTCCCCTCTGCCGAAGACTTAACGAGTTTATGAATTTAACGCAGATAACATTGCCAGCATTTATAAAACAGTTGTAATGGTAAATGTACTAAAATTATATGGATAGTATTCTTTGTACTTTTGCATCTTCTATGAAACAGTATTTATCTACCTTAAGCTTTATTGTTTATATCAACCAATTTTATTTTTCTCCTAGTGCCTATGTTGAAAAATATCTACTGGAGAAGTCCAGACTCGTTTATCAAGAGCATAATGAACGGTACAGATTTTTATTAGTATAATTTAATTAAGTTAACATTTGTATTATGCGGATCAACTTTTAGGATGTTTGTATATTATGACTTTTAATTCAGTTTATACTGTGTAATCCCTTTATGTATAATTGCTGTTACTATCACTGGCAGAACATTGCACTTTTTCAGAGGCTGCTAGGAGTTGTTTTTAACGGGTACAAGCATACCTTGTTTTATTGCACTTCATAGATACTGTGATTTTTACAAATATGTGGCAACCCTGTGTTGAGCAAGTCTTTTGGCACCATTTTCCCAATAGCATTTGATCACTTTGTATCTCTGTCTCAAATTTTGGTAATTCTTGGAATATTTCAAACTCTTACATTGTTATTATATTTGTTACCATGATCTGTGATCCATGATTACAACTAGCTGAAAGCTTGGATGATGGTTAGCATTTTTTTTTTTTTTAAGCAATGCAGTGCTTATAAATTAAGGTATGTACATTGTTTTTTAGACATAATGCTATTGCATACTGAAAAGACTATAGTGTAGTGTAAACATAACTGTTATATGTACTGGGAAACAAAAAAAAATTATTTGCCTCATGTTATTTTGATATTTGCTTTATTGTATGTAGTGGTCTGGAACTGAAACCCACAAACAATTATCTTCAAGGTGTGCCTGCACGTGGAACTGTTGCCCTTTCTAAATTCTAGGCAAACTGTCCAAACAGGAAAACAGTGGTATCTCAGATTATTGCTTTTTGTAAGCATTGTGCCTTTGGGCTTTTCCCCATGTCTTAGTGTTCTATTTCTAATTTGAGAAAATTTTTAATAAGGCACTTAATTTTGTTATAATATATGAAGTATACGGGACTTCAGAGATGATATCTGTAACTTTGTACGGATGAAGAAACCAAATGTCGGGAAAGAAAGACCCCAAATGTAAGAGCAGT
Organism: Panthera uncia; assembly: GCF_023721935.1. Lineage (NCBI taxonomy): Eukaryota > Metazoa > Chordata > Mammalia > Carnivora > Felidae > Panthera > Panthera uncia. The sequence continues at coordinate 110,714,896 of NW_026057582.1, read as the reverse complement.
AAATAATTTGCTTCATGCTACAATGAGCCAAAATAAAGTTAAGAATCAGAGTTTGAAGTTAAAGAGACCTACATTCAGGGACACCTGGGTGGCTCAGTCGGTTAAGCATCTGACTTCAGCCCAGGTCATGATCTCACAGTTCGTGAGTTAGAGCCCCGCGTTGGGCTCTGTGCTGACAGTTCAGAGCCTGGAGCCTGCTTCAGATTCTGTTTCTCCCTCTCTCTCTCTCTCTGCTCCTCCTCTACTCATGCTCTGTCCCCCTTCTCTTTCAAAAATAAATAAACATAAAAAAAAAAAGAGGCCTACATTCGAATATTGACTATGCCTTTGGCATCTGTTTCTTTGAAATTTATTCCCATTATACAGATAGAAGACAAGAGTTATTTGGAGGAGTAAATGAAATAACATTTATAAAGTGTTTAGGAGCAGCTTGGTGGCTAAGTCAGTTGAGCGTCTGACCCTTGATTTTGGCTCAGGTCATGATCCCAGGGTTGTGGTATTGAGTCCTGCATCAGGCTCCGTGCTGAGCATGGAGCCTGCTTGGGTTCTTTCTCTCTATCCCTCACTTGAGCTTGCTGTGTCTCTAAAAGTAAAAATAGGGGCGTGTGGGTGGCTCAGTCAGTTGAACGTCCGACTTCACCTCAGGTCATGATCTCATGGTTCCTGAGTTCAAGCCCCACATCTGGCTCACTGCTGTCAATGCAGAGCCTGCTTCAGATCCTCTGTATACCTCTCTCTGCCCCTCTGCCACTCTCTCAAAAATAAATAAATGAAACATAAAAAAAATAAAATAATTAAAAAAAATTTAAAAAGTAAAGTGCTTAGTGTGGTCCTTATATATAATTAAAGTTCAGTAATTAATAGCTAAAATTATTGTAATGAATACCTTCCAGGTTAGGACTACAACTCAAGACTGTTAATTTTTCTGTGGCTAGCAGATGAGGAAATTTAAATTAGAAGTTTTTTGAAATGAGGGGAAGGGAGTTTTAGGAAGGGAATAGCTTCATAAAGATTTGTAGAGCTAAAAGATACTGCCATGAGAAGATTATTAGTAACTTTTTCTAACACATTTTAATGGAATGGTAGGGATATAGCATGGTTTCAACAATGGGAGGGAGATAAATAAGATCCAGAGTTTATAAACTAATTCACTATTATTTTTCTGGATTCTATTTGTGGATAGATGTATAATCTTTATTATGTGTTGCTGCGTTTGGGTTGCTAGTATTTTGTTGAGGATTTTTTTATGTCTGTATTCATAAGGGATATTGCTGTAAGTTTTTTTGTTTTTCTCCTGATGTCTTTGGTTTTGGTATCAAGATAATACTGTCTCATAAAATGAGATGGGAAAAGTTTGGGAAGGATTGGGTTAATACTGTTTTAAATGATTGGTAGAATTTACTAGCGAAGGCATCTGGTTCTGGGGTTTTGGGGGAAGTTTTGATTATTAATTCAAACACTTTAGTTATTATAAGTCTCTGTAGATTTTTTGTTTCCGTTTTAGCCAGGTTTTAAGGTTTTTATCTGTCAAGGAATTTGTCTGTTTCATTTAGTTCATCTAATTTGTTGACAAAAAAAAATTATAGTATTCCCTCATAATATTTTTTATTTCTAAAAGACTAGTAATAATGTTTCCCCTTTTCTTCTTGAATTTGAGGTTTACTCCTATCTTTGTTTGGGCTGCTATAATAAAATACCTCAATGTGGGAAGGCTATAAACAATAGGAATTTATTTCTTAGAGTTCTGGAAGCTGAGAAGTCAATGATCAAGGTGACAGCATGGTTGCATTCTGGTTAGAGTTCTTCCTGGTTCATTACTCATACCTTCTTGCTTGGTCCTCATGTGGTGGAATGGGATAGGGAACTCTGTAGGACCTCTTTTATAAAATTACTAATCCCATTCATTAGGGCTCTACCTGTCATGACCTAATCAACCCCAAAGGCCCCACTTCCTAATACCATTACCTTTTGGGGTTAAGATTTCAAGATAGGACTTTGAGGCGCACACATTCAGACCATAGCAATCTCCCCCACCTTTTGGGTCAGTTTAGATAAGAGTTTGTCAATCTTGTTGATTTTTTGAAAGGACCAAGTTTTGGTTGATTTTTCTCAGTTTCCTGTTGCCTATTTTATTTCCCTTCTCATGCTTATCACTTTGTTCTGCTTGCTTTGGATTCATTTGCTCCTCTTTAAATTAAAAAAAATTTTTTTTTAAGCTTCTTAAGGTGAATGGTTAGATTTGAGTTCTTTCTTCTGTTTTAATATGGGTTTACAGCTAGCTATAAAGACCCACTGAACATTGCTTCAGTGGTTCCCATGTTTTGGCATGTTGTATTTTTGTTTTCATGCATCTCGGTGTATTTTCTAATTTCCTATGTGATTTCTTCTTTGAACCCATTGTTATGTAGGAGTGTGTTTGTGAATTTCCTTCTGTATTTTTGAATTTTGGAAATTTGTTATTGGTTTTTGATTTCATTGTAAGGTCGTTAGAGAACATAGTTTGTATGATTTCAGTTTCCTTACGTTTAAACTTTATTAAAAATTTTTTTAAGGTTTTTTATTTTTAAGAGACAGAAACAGCACGAGTGGGGGAGGGACAGAGCGAGGAGACACAGAATCCTAAGTAGGCTTCAGGCACAGAGCATGATGTGGGGCTCAAACTCACAAGGTGCAAGATCATGACCTGAGTTGAAGTCGGACGCTTAACTGACTGAGCCACCCAGGCACCCCTATTTATTTATTTATTTATTTTTTAAATTTTTTTTTCAACGTTTTTTATTTATTTTTGGGACAGAGAGAGACAGAGCATGAACGGGGGAGGGGCAGAGAGAGAGGGAGACACAGAATCGGAAACAGGCTCCAGGCTCTGAGCCATCAGCCCAGAGCCTGACACAGGGCTCGAACTCAGCCCAGAGCCTGACGCGGGGCTCGAACTCACGGACCGCGAGATCGTGACCTGGCTGAAGTCGGACGCTCAACCGACTGCGCCACCCAGGCGCCCCCAGGCACCCCTATTTAAACTTTATTTATTTATTTTGAGAGAGAGAAAGGGAGGGAGGGAGAGAGACAGAATCCTAAACAGGCTTTGCATTGTCAGCGCAGAGCCTGATGTGGGGGGCTCAAACTCATGAACTGTGAGATCATGACCTGAGCCAGAATCAAGAGTCAGACACTGAATGAGCCACCCAGATGCTACAGTCCCCTTACATTTATTGAGACTTGTTTTATAGTGTAACATTTTTTTTAAAGTTTATTTATCTTAGAGAGAGTGAGTGCACAAGCACGCTTGGGCACAGAAACAGGGAAGAGCAGAGAAAGCGGGAGACACAGAATCTGAAGCAGGCTTCAGGCTCCAATCTGGCAGTACAGAGCCTGACCTGGAGCTTGAACTCACAAACTGTGAGATCATGATCTGAGCTGAAGTTGGACACTTTAACTGACTGAGCCACCCAGGCACCCCAGATAGTCTAACATTTTCTAACCTGGAGAATGTTTCATGGGTAATTATCCTGCTGTTGTTAGATGGAGTATTCTATAGATGGCTGTTAGGTCTGGTTGGTTGTTAGTATTTTTCAAGTTTTCTTTTTCCTTGTTGATCTTTTGTCTTGTTCTGTTTATTATTGAAAGTGAGATGTTGGAATATCTCAGTACTATGTTGAATTGTTTTTTTTTTCCTCTTTTTTCAGTTCTTTCAGTTTTTGCTTTATGTATTTTGAAGCTTGTTTTTATATGTATTTATATTTAGAATTGTTACATCTTTTTGACCAATTGACCCTTTTGTCATTATAAAATGTCCTTTGCAGCTAGTAATAATTTTTGTCTTAAGGTCTATTGTATCAGATGTTAATATAGACATTTCAGCTTTCTTTCACTTATTTTTTTGCATGGTATTTTTTCCATCCTTTTTACTTTAAGCCTTTTTGTATCTTTTAATCTATAGTGTGTCGGTTGTAGATAGCATATAGTTGATTTTACTCATCTTTGGACTCGAGTGTTTAATTAATTTATACTTAATATAATTGCTAAGATAGGATTTATGAATGTTATTTTGCTATTTGTTTTATATATTTTTATGATGTTTTAGTTCTTCTATTCTCCAGTTACTGCTGTGTTTTGGATAAATAGATGTTTTCTGTGTACCGTTGGCATCTCTTATTACATATTTCTTAAGTTATTTTATTTAAAAAAAATTTTTTTTACATTTATTTATTTTTGAGAGACAGAGAGAGAGAGAGCACAAGTTGGGGAGTGGCAGAGAGAGAAGGAGACACAGAATCCAAAGTAGTCTCTAGGCTCTGAGCTGTCAGCACAGAGCCTGACGTGGGGTCTGAACTCATGAACCGTGAGATCATGACCTGAGCCGAAGTTGGATGCCCAACCGACTGAGCCACCCAGGCGCCCCTTAAGTTATTTTCTTAATGCTTCCCCTGGCAATTACAGTTAACATTTTATCTTCTTTGGAGTAATAACTTAATTTTGATAATGCACAAATAACTTTGCTCCTGTGTAGCTCTGTTCCTTTCCCTCTCCTTTGTACTATTATTATCATATAAATTACATCTTTATAATGGTAGATCCATCAATACAGATTGGTCATTGTTTTTTGGCTGGTGTCTTTGAGATCTAATAGGTGGGAAAAGAGTTACAGACAAAAAACTTAAATACATGCTATCTTTTATATTTACTTACATAGTTGCCTTTACTAGTGCTGTTTATTTCTTCACGTTTAATTGAAAATTGTCTGGTCTCCTTTCATTTCAGCTAGAAAAAGGCCCTGTAGCATTTCTTATGGGACCCATCTGCTAGCTATAAAGTCTCTTAATTTTTGTTTATCTGGGACTATCCTAATATCTCCTTTATTTTTGTAGGATAGTTTTGTTGGACATATAATTTTTGATTGGTAGTGTTTTTAGTCTCAGTACTTAAAAGTGTGTTATTCTTCTGGTGCCATGGTTCCTGATGAGAAATCTTTTATTAGGATTCCTTGATTAGCATATCTTTTCATGGTGCTTTGAAAATTTGTCTTTGTGTTTAAATAGTTTTAATTTGTCTAAATGTTAATCTCTTCAAGTTTTTTTCCCTGGAGTTTGTTGAGTTTCTTGGATGTGCAGTTGTTTTTTCATCACATTTGGAGAGTTTTTGATCATTAGTTTATCAGATATTCTTTTTGCTCCTTTCCTCTCTTTTTGGGACTCCTATTATGCGTGTGTTGGTGTCTGCTTAATGGTGTCCCACAGATATCTGAAGCTCTGTTCAATTTTCTTCATTAATTTTTCTTTCTCTTTAGACTAGTTTCAAATGACCTGTCTTCAGGTTCACTGATGCCTTCTGCCCACTCAGGTCTGCTGTTGAGTGCTTTTAAGTAGTTTTTCATTTTAGTTATTATATTTTTCAATTCCAATTCCTTTTTGATTATTTTTTTAAGTTCTATATATTTATTGATAGGCTCTATTTGATGAGACACTATTCTACTTTCCTTTAGTTCTTTCACATGGTTTCCTTCAGTTCTTTGAACGTATTTAAAATAGTTGATTAAAAATCTTGTGTACCAAGGCTTCCTCAAGGACTGTTATTATTGATTGTGTTTTTTCTTTTGTATGTGCTATACTTTGTTTCTTTACATGCCTCATACATTTATTTGAAAATTGGACATTTCAAATAATAATTGGACATTTAAAATAATTGTGTGGCAGCTCTCGAAATGAGATTCTCCTGTTCCTTCTGTTTGTGGTTGTTTTTATGTTTGTATCGTGACTTTTTGAACTAATTTCATGAAGTCTCTAAGTGTGGCCATTCAAGTATCTGCTTGGTTAGCTTAGTTGTCAGCTAGTGATTTGATTAAATGCTTAGAAACTGTAAATCTCTTAGTCTTTGCCTCAGGGCATTCTGTTTGTATTGATTCGTTCCTTTAATACTCAGGCATTTTTATTTTTTTTTGATATCAAAATAGATTTTATTTTTTTATTTTAATTTTTTAAAATTAATTTTTTAATTTTTTAAAATTTACATCCAAATTAGCATATAGTGCAACAATGATTTCAGGAGTAGATTCCTTAATGCCCCTTACCCATTTAGCCCATCCCCCCTCCCACAACCCCTCCAGTAACCCTCAGTTTGTTCTCCATATTTATGAGTCTCATCTGTTTTGTCCCGCTCCCTGTTTTTATATTATTTTTGTTTCCTTTCCCTTGTGTTCATCTGTTTTGTCTCTTAAAGTCCTCATATGAGTGAAGCCATATGATTTTTGTCTTTCTCTGACTCACTAATTTCACTTAGCATAATACCCTCTAGTTCCATCCACATAGTTGCAAATGGCAAGATTTCATTCTTTTTGATTGCCGACTAATACTTCATTGTGTATATATATACCACATCTTCTTTATCCATTCATCCATCGATGGACATTTGGGCTCTTTCCATACTTTGGCTATTGCTGACAGTGCTGCTATAAACATTGGGGTGCATGTGTCCCTTCAAAACAGCATACCTGTATCCCTTGGATAAATACCTAGTAGTGCAATTGCTGGGTCATAGGGTAGTTCTATTTTTAGTTTTTTTGAGGAACCTCCATACTGTTTTCCAGAGTGGCTGCACCAATTTGCATTCCCACCAGCAGTGCAAAAGAGATCCTCTTTCTCCACATCCTCGCCAACATCTGTTATTACCTGAGTTGTTAATGTTAGCCATTCTGACAGGTGTGAGGTGGTATCTCATTGTGGTTTTGATTTGTATTTTCCTGATGATGTACACTCAGGCATTTTATAATTCTGCCTTTGCCGTTACTTCCTGCATGTGTATCCCTTCAAGGTTAGCCAGAGGTGAGAGTTCAGTACCCTCTTTGGTCTTTGCCAAGAAGACATGAAGCCCTGGGCATGTGCACAGCCTTACGTATGTGCATGGCCTTCTCGATTCCTAGGAATGTAGAATTAGAATTAGAATATAGAATTAGAATATTAGAATATAGAATTAATTCCAATTTTAATTGGAATTAAAAGCTGGTGTGGAGATCATATTTCCCTTTAAATTTTTGTTAACCTGTTGTTTGTCCCAGCATTTATTCATTGTTTAATGTAGCTGATATGTTTCAAAAAATTGCCTATAATTTTCTACCAGTGCCCCTGGGGAAAAGGTTTTCACACTGGGCTAAGTGTGAGTAATGTCAATAAAGGCAGTTTTGAACTGTCTGGCTTCTTCCAGGGAACCACCAGATAGTTTAAATAATGATATTTCTCAGAGAATGAGGCTTTTCAATGAGCTCTAACTCTGTTCTGCTCTCTTTTGAAAGCTGCCAGGCTATTGGTGTCCATCACCATTATAAGCTAGTGGTTTTGAAGGCTACCATGGATCTGGTGAACAGGAGATGGAATAGGGCAAGTTAAAAGGCTACAAAGGTTGGATTTTTTACTGAGATTGGGCTGTTTTTCTTATGTAAACACTCCTTGGATTGCTTTAAGCTTTGAGGTATTTTCTAGAGTTCTGAAAAAGTTGATTCTGACAAATTTGCCAGTTTTCTAATTGGTTTTATGAAGGAGAGAATTTTCAGGTCTTAACCTTTGCCATATAGCTGCCTTCACCCCTCTCTTTTGAATTTAGCATCCAAAACATCATTTATTTTGTAATACTTAAAATATTGAACTTACCACTTTTGCATTAAAAAATGAGGCAAAGTCCAGGGCGCCTGGATGGCTCAGTCAGTTAAGCGGCCGACTTCGGCTCAGGTCATGATCTGACAGTTAGTGAGTTTGAGCCCTGCATCAGGCTCTGTGCTGACAGCTCGGAACCTAGAACCTGCTTCAGATTGTCTCCTTTCTCTCTGCTCCTTCCCCGCTTTCATTCTGTCTCTCTCTCTCTAAAAAATAAATAAACACTAAAAAAATTTTTTTAAAAATGAGGCAAAGTTGAAACATTTTATTAACATTTGCTCTTTTTTTCTGATAAATGACGACTATAGATCATGTCCATTCTAAAGCCATACTCTGTTTCCAACAGGAATTATCATGTATTTTATTACCTCCTGGCAGGAGCAAATGAAGAAGAAAGATTAGCATTCCATCTTAAACGACCGGAAGAGTATCATTATCTAAATCAGGTGAGGATTCATGAAAAGTATTTTGAATGTTGGGCATTATTAAATTTTAGCTCTTGAGAAAAGTTTTCTTCTTAATACTTTGTTCTCTGAACCTGGTAATAGACATTAAGTAGCATTTTCATACATGCCGTCTAAAAGTTTATGTGATGCGCTTCTCAAATTTAAAAATTATTATTACTTTCAGTTGTAAGAAGTTAGTTATATGTGTGCCCTTTGCTTTTTGTGAGACTCTTTCAGAGAATAATAAACTGTTTATATACATACCTACACCTTAATAAAATGGGTTGGTCTTTTCCAAGTTGGTAAATCACTTGATTTACCTTTTATTGACAAGAGCATGCTAAATGTCACTAATAATTAATGTTTGTCCTTTGCATGGGATTACTTGAAACTTTTTTGTATGTTTTGAAGTCTAATACATATGCCTCTTTGCATGATATTAAGCTACTGACTTAAAGTATGATTTTTTTTTAATTTAGTGAATGATCCTATTTAGTATGAAATTCATCAAAAAGAATGACTTACGGAATTTGTATCTTTCTCTGAAACTCAAAAATTCACCCCTAATTAGGGAGTAATTTCTCCCAGTTTTTCATTACAGTAGTTTCTCCAATTTTATTACTTCTCATATTAACAAAAATTCTAGAACCAAAATCAATGAAATTGGTATGACAGTAGATCACTTAACAGAAAGACATTCCTTGTTTTTTTGGATCAAGACAAGATGTAATATCCTTGGAAATAAATGTCTTTATGGTAATTTAAAAAATGTTTATGGAGCTTTTGTAAAGAAATTGACATTTGATGATAGTTTGTAGTAAGGTTATGAAATGAGTATCCTAGACTTTTCCCAAGATACACAGCATGCTGTGTAATGATACTTCTTAGTTTTGAAACTACCTATTTTATATAAGCTAATATAGCTTTGTTATCAAATATATCAATTTCAAGATGATTTAAAATTTCACTTCTTGATATAAATACTAAACATTTCCACTGTATAAAAATTAAGTAGATTTAAAAAGTTACTGATTTAGCTTCTGACCTTTTTCTTTTCCCTGTTTAAACAATTTGCATATATTTGGGTGATTAAATATTTTCTTTTTAAAAACTAATAATTACCCATAAATGAGCTGATAGTATTATAGAAACCCAGAGCTTATTAATTCTTCTTCCAGATTTTTTTTTTATCGGTGTCCATACCACACATATTCTTGTCCTAAAGGGGTCAGTATTCATAGAATGTAAGATTGATCAATTAATACAAATCTCAGAGTTGCTGGACAACAGCATGTATGGATTCGTTGTAATGATATATGATCTCCCAGAATCTGAATGTTCACCTAGTTGTTTCTTGTTTTATGCTGCTACACAAAATAACTTTCTTTGGGTAGCAGCAGTGGTAACTGAATATTATTTCTAAGAGATAATTAGAGAAGAGTAATAACCATTACTTCTACCTAACTAATCTCCCTTACTTTCAGATAACAAAGAAACCCCTCAGACAGAGCTGGGATGATTATTGCTATGACTCTGAGCCGGTCAGTACAAGTACCTAAATATTCTGTGTTCCTGTTAAAGGACCCTCACTCACCTTGCTCATTTGCATCTATCTCATGACTTAGAAAGAAAATCAGCTGAAATACAAAGACTCTAGGAAAGAAGAGAAATTAATGTTTAATTTCTTTGAATTGATTTATTTGTATGTATATAGTGTGTGGATTAAAAACCAGTCAATTTACTTTTTAAAACTTTATTCTTTTGCTGCTCATGTTTAGTCTATATTTATTTTGACAATAAATTGATTTGCATTCCTGATTTCAACATTGATGTGGATTCTTATGAACTACAGGGTGTTTTTCCTTGAGATATATTTTTTCAGTATTTTTTTTAGTGATTTCATTACTCACATGTTGTGAGTAGTATGTATTGTTTATTTTAAAAAGTTATAGTCTTCCTGTTTTATGTGTCAGTTAACAGTCTTTTCACATGATGGATGCATGTACATTTTTCTTTGAATTTTTTTTAATAGCAAGAGAGGCTATCATTTTCCAAATATTAAGAATTGAAATTCTTATAAATAAGATAAATAATATGTTTAAATTAAGTGATTTAAGGGCATATATGATGTAGGGCATATATGATGTATGATTTAAGGGCATAAAATGAGTAGGTAAATTTAATTTTATTTGTTACATTTTATAAAGGCAAGTTTGTAATTATAAAGAGAACATAAAAAATCTTTTTCCTGCCATTCCCTTTGTAATGAGGTCAGATATAAAAGGCTGAGAATCTGCACTCGTCTATATCTATTAACTAATGAACTAATTTATTAACTATTCCTTCTGGAAACATATCTTTGTCCTTGCTTTAAATAACCATGACTTTAATTTTCACTGCATGTGTTTACAACCTCCAGTAATTATACAACTGTTTCAGAGAGTTGGGAAGGATCAGGAATTATGGACATTAATTTTTTCCTTCATACAAAGTTTAATTGCATTACCTTTTCATTATATATCAATTAATTTATGGTTTCAGATTTAACATTATGGAAAATTAAATTTAGACATTTAAATTTATAGATTCTGATAAATTTTAGTAGGAAAAATTATGCTGTTTTGCCACTCTTGAGAAGTTTCCACCTTTCACCTATTACATCAAGTGACTGATCTGTTGGGAAGTAGGTAGGAGACTGGTAGACTCATATAGTAAATGTAAGACTTGATTGCCTGTAAAGAGCTTATTGTGACGTTATGAACTGATCTGCTGTTATTTAGTCTGAGTCATGCTTCGGGATTTGGGCTCTGAAGCAGACAGACCTGCCTTGATGACTGGCTTACCCATTTACTAGATTTGAGAACCTGAGCAGGTCACGTAACTCTTTTGTTTCCATCGTCTGTCTAAAGGGATAACAATGTTCTTTAACTTTTGTGAGTATTAAATTAGTGCAGGAGTGCCTGGGTGTTTCAGTTGGTTGAGCGTCCAACTTTGGCTCAGGTCGTGATCTTGTGATCTGTGAGTTCGAGCCCTGCGTCAGGCTCTGTGCTGACAGCTCAAAACCTGGAGCCTGCTTCCGATTCTGTCCCTCTCTCTCTGCCCCTCCCCTGCTCACACTCTGTCTCTCTCTCCCTCTGAAAAATAAACATTAAAAAAAATTAAAAAATAAATAAATTAGTGCATCTAATAAACAGCTTGATAGAGTGCTTATTAGTACTTCATAAATGTACAGTACATGTTCCCAATGTTGCTGCCACCTTTGAGATCATCATTATCTCCATCTTTTCTTTTTAGAATTTTATGCCCAAATTCTTCTCCTTTTATACCTTTCTTTTTTTTTTTTTAATTTTTTTTTAATGTTTATTTATTTTTGAGACAGAGAGAGACAGAGCATGAACAGGGGAGGGTCAGAGAGAGAGGGAGACACAGAATTTGAAACAGGCTCCAGGCTCTGAGCTGTCAGCACAGAGCCCGACGCAGGGCCCGAACTCACGGACCGTGAGATCATGACCTGAGCCGGAGTCGGACGTTTAACTGAGCCACCCAGGCGCCCCTATCCTTTTATACCTTTCCTCACTAGCCTGTTGCTGATGTTTTCAGTCTATTATAGTTTGAATAATTTCTGTTGCTTTTTCTTACAAGTTAATTGATGAAAGCAAGCAGTCAATCTGAGAATCTTTTGGTTTATCTTCCTAGCCCTCCTCAGAGTATATTTGGGGCCAAACTAAACTTTGTGTCCCTCTGAGTTATGAGAACTTATGTGACTTAGCATTATAAGAAGAGAGATGTTGTTTTTTTTTTTAAATGTCTTATTTATTTTTGAGAGAGCGCGAGTGGGGCAGGGGCAGAGAGGGAGGGAGACGGAGGACCCAAGGCGGGGCTCTGTGCTGACAGCAGTGAGGCCGATGTGGGGCTCCAACTGGCAGAATCATGAAATCATGACCTGAGCTGAAGTTGGACACTCAACTGACTGAGCCACCCAGGTGTCCCGAGAAGAGAGGATTGTTAAGGATTGTTTTGTAATGTGTTCTGTATTATCATACATGTAATGGAGTAGTACAAATGATCCTGAGGAGAACTGTGATGAGAAAATTGCTTTTAACAAGGGACCAGTTGTTGCCCATTTTATGTTGGTTTAATTCCTATTAAGAGGTATCCTATTAAATAAGCTCAAGCAACTGGTGTTGCATGAGGGAGTGCAGAGGATTTAGAACTGGATAGATTTTCATTTGGCCACTCCTGTCATTTAGGTGAATTATTTAATCTCTGAGCCTGTTTTCTTCCCAATTGAATGTATATACCCCTAATTGCCTCCTTGTGTTTATATTTTAAACTATATCTAGTTTAACTCATTCTTACAGGATTGAAAGGGTGTACATGCTAGATACTTGATAGTCTGAAAATAATAAATGAGTACTTTCTCAAAAAGGAATATTTCATCTAATTCAGTACTTGTTCAGTAATTCACTGACTATATATTTACCTTAATGATTATCCACTTTTTTCTTGGCACTGACTTGATGCTAGAGATCTTCAGTGAATAAAACAGATTAACAGTTAATGCATGTATTGAGAACTTGATGCAACCTTCTACAGTATCTTCAAAAAGTAAATATGTGTGAGGAGGTGTTTGAAAATGTAGGTGTAAGGGAATGTGAGCAAAAACAGTAAAGGGCTCTAAAAACCTATTTGTTATTTTAAAGATACAGATTATGTATATGTTTGACTTTTTTGGTAACTGAAATGCAAGGATTACCCGAAAAAAGTAGTATTTTTTTATTTGGTAGTTCACAGCTACTTTTATGCACTAATATGTATTCTTTGCAGATTTTTAATTTTCACGTATACTTTTTTTGCTGATTGATAATCACATTTATATTATTTCATTAGGAACTATTTTTATATCTAATACTGATATAAACATCTTTATATAAAACTAGGCTTCATTTCTCAACTAAATTACTGCCTCTTCTAAAATTTATTTTTGTGTCTCAGGATCTTGTTTAGCATCTTGCATAGGGATAGGCATTTATTAAATATTTGTTGATTAAATAACATTTGTTTGTGGAATTGAGCTCTCTTAAATGCTTCAGATCTTCAGGACTCTTCACCATTCAAAATCAAACTTGGTATCAGAACATTTTATATTGCTAGCTCTTTATCTTAAGTTGCTTTGAGATCCTTGCCTTGGTGATTTGTGAAAGGAAGAAAAAAAGGTGACTTAATTGTTATTTTGGTAGGTATGTGTTGAGTTTGCAAACCTGTCATAAGAGTTCTAATGAATTTGGCTGTGTCTAAATATTTCACCAGCTCTAATTTTTATACACAGGTATACTTACCTAAGTTACTATTATTTCTGAGTGGCCTACCTTATATTTCAATAGGTAATCTTGATTTCTTCCCCTTTTTTCTTTAATAAGCAGGATTGCTTCTCCGTAGAGGGGGAAGATTTGAGGCATGACTTTGAACGCTTACAACTGGCCATGGAAATGGTAGGATTTCTTCCCAAGACACGAAGACAGTGAGTTTATATATTGTACTCTATACCATTGGTAGAGAACAAATCACAATGTATGGTTAAGAAGTTCCTCTTCCTTGGTCCTTTGAAAGAATTTTCTAATGGATATTGCTGAGCTAGTGCTTCCTTCTCCCTTGTTAAGCATTACTTAAAAGACCTGTTATGAATTGCTTTTTTAATTATAAATTCTTTGAAAATCTCTTAAAAGTTGGAGCTCTTCTTCCTGTAAAATGTGCATCCATAAATATTTGCATGCAATTGTGGGAATTCATGGTGCTCCTAAAGCCTGTCCATGGACCTTATTTAAAAACTTGCTTTATAATGCTATTTTTATAGTTTCTTATTTTCTGCGTCATTGAGCTCTAATCCTAAGGCATGTGTACCTCTCAATAAAATATAATTTCCCTGTTTTTCCTCTGTAAATTTATGTCTGTACTATTGTACTAAACATATTTTGTTCATTATAAACAAAATAGCAATGTAAAAAGGTTGAAATAAAGATGAAGCAAATTATATTTAAAATAAAACAAACTTTTTAAAATTAAAGACAAATAACCTCTCACCAGAAAAAAAAAAGTAACAGAACTATTTTTTTGAGACAGGAATTGAATTAGTTATGTCAGATGTGATTATATTGTCAACTTTTAATCTTATACTAAAAGTAGAATAACAGCTCTGCTGTTTTCTTGTTTACTTGTGATTACATCATTAGTATGATCTTCAGTTAGATTATTTGCCAAAATGATTTTTTGCCAAATAGTACAATATGTAAATATGCAAGCCAATTTAATTAGTCACATAAACTGCATTTTACTGAAAGTTACTAAGTAAATGAGAGTACCACTATAGTTCCTCCATGCTATATTATATTCGTCCCTCAACATACCTCATGTGATACCTGATTGACATATATGGACCAAAGTGTCAGTCTATATATTAAATAATAGTGAAACTGAATTTCATTTTTTTTAAAGGTAACATACATTGGAAATAAAATATTTCTCATACACCAAGGGTTTGTGTGTCTTTTACACTTTCTGATATCACTGTGTTTCATATTGGAAAACACTGGAAAAAGTATGTTCTTAGTAGCCTGGCCTTAATTTGACCTTTCTTTATCTTTTAGTATTATCTTCAGATACTCCCTAACACAAGTTTTGCATTTTAACTAGGCTGATGGTGTGTCCTAAAACAGTATGTTGTATTCTGAATGTTCAGTATTTTCCCAATTCCTTGAAGGACCCACTTAAAAAATTTTTTTCTTCATTTTATTTTAATAATAATAATAATAATAATAGTTATGTTTATTTATTTTGGGAGAGAGAGAGAGAGTAGGTGGGGCAGAGAGAGAGGGAGAGAGAATCCCAAGCAGGCTCTAAGCTGTCATCGTGGAGCCTGATGGGGGGCTCGATCCCACAAACTGTGAGATCATGACCCGAGTGAAATTGAGAGTCAGATGCTTGATTGACTGAGCCACCCAGGTGCCCCTTCATTTATTTAATTTAGAGAGAGAAAGAGAGAGAGAGAGAGAGGGAGGGAGAAAACAAGCTGGGGGAGAGGGACGGAGGGAAAGAGAATTCCAAGCAGACTCTGTGCTGAGCACAGAGCCCAATGTGGGGCTCTTATCCTATGACCCCAGGATCGTGACCTGAGCCAAAATCAAGAGTTGGATGCTCAACCAACTGAGCCATCCAAGTGCCCTGAAGGACACATCTTTATCTCTTTTTCAGTCATTCACATACTTTCAGTTCTTTTTTTGATAACATATCATATGTACTGCTATTCCCCTCTCCTGTGACCATGATTAATTATCTGCTGATAATTCACAAAATTCTTTTCCACTGCACTCAGATCTAATCCAGAATTATTCTTTTTTTTTTTTTTTATCAGCAGCTTTTTTTTTTTTTTTTTAACGTTTATTTATTTTTGAGAGAGAGACAGAATGCGAGTGGGTTAGGGGCAGAGAGAGAGGGAGACACAGAATCCGAAGCAGGCTCCAGGCTCTGAGCTGTCAGCACAGAGCCTGACATGGGGCTTGAACTCATGAGCTGTGAGATCATGACCTGAGCCGAAGTTGGTTGCTCAACCAACTGATACACCCAGGCGCCCCCAGAATTATTCTTAACACAGCCCTGTAGGCAGCCCAAAATTTGGTATATTAATTGAAACCTGTTTGCTTTAGAGTACTGTACATGTCTTCCCTTTTTATTTTTTTTTAAAGTTTAAGTAATTTCTATACCCAGTGTGAGGCTCAAACTCATGGTCTTGAGATCAAGAGTCACACACTCTTCCTACTGAGCCAGCCAGTCACCCCATGTCCTGTCTCTTTAGTGAAATTTTTCTTAATTGTGTATTGTTTCTGCCTTCAGTATTTTAGTATACCCTGCCTTACAGTTTTTGAGTCTGTGTTTTCTCCTATTGCAAGATTATAAGCTTTCTGAGAACAGGGATTCTTATTCATATTTGTAAATCTTTTTTGTGTTTAATCATTGTACATGAGATTGTTATGTAACATTTATTATTGGAGACTATGCATTATGTATTTGTGTGTGAGAAAACATTAATGTGCAGATTATTGAACCCCATATTCTGAAACAATGTAATTAGCAACTACATAAACTCCTACTAAAAATAGTTTTTAATAAATGGCCCATGAATTTGTGTTTTTATATATTTTGGCTTCCATTAGTCTGTATAATGATTCAGTTGATACTGAATTTCCGCTCTAACCCAGAGTTTTATAAATTATTCCTTTATAATTGGCCTGTGTTTTATTTGAGTCGTATTAATGATTCAGACATTTAAATTTTTAAACTTTATTTATTTTTGAGTGAGAGACTGAGAGAGTGAGCAGGGGAGGGGCAGAGAGAGAGGGAGAGAGAAAATGTCAAGCAGGCTCCATGCTGTCAGCACAGAGCCCGATATAGGGCTCGAACTCACAAACCACGAGATCATGATCTGAGCCAAAACCAAGAGTCAGATGCTTAACCATCTGAGCCACTCAGGTGCCCCTCAAACATTTAAAATTTTAAATTGTTTGAAAAATTAGATCAATTAGTTGTTGATTCAGGGATTTTGAATGTATAGGTTAGATTCCTAAAGCAGTATCTTTATTTTATTTAGAACACTTAGTAATTTTTGGAAAACACACTAGTTAAAATTTTACAGGTAGGACAGGTTTATTATAAGGAAACAATGGGACAAGCCAGAAAGATGTGTATATATGTATGGATTTCTAGGAAGGGCTTTTAGATGGAAGGTTCAGCTATGTTAAATGCCTTTGAGGGATCAGGTAAGTTGGGACACAATATACTTTTCGTGGTTTAATGGAGGTCATTGGTAGCTTCAATGAGATATTTTAATGGAGTCAGATGCCAGAATGTGATAGTAAACAGGGAATGACAAAGTGAAGACAAGTGTGTAAGTTAACAGTTTAAAAAGCCTGTTTGTGAAGGGAAGGAGAAGATGTAGGATCTAGGATGGGTTATTTAAAGAGAAAAGTGAACATGATATTATTTTGGTAGAAAGTTCTTGTAGGTTCAGGTAAGATATAGGAAATAGGTATAATAAAATTAATGAGTCAACTGGAGTTCCCAGGATGCAGAGCACAAGTAGAGGTTTAGTTGTTGACTGGAGAAGGGTCGTGTGTTCCTCTTAGATGTGAGGGAAGAATGGAAAGGAGTGTCCAGATGTAGATGCTGTTTTTATAGGAGGGGCCTGATATCAGGTAATTTACCCTAATGCCCTCATAGTGTATGTTTTAAAAGCATTTATCAAGGGCACCTTAGTATGATGTAGGAAAACATTTCAAAGATGTAACTAATAATGAAAGATCACCTAAGCTACTTAGTTAAAAAAATACAGATTCCAAGGACTTGCCTTTAAAGTTTCTGATGCAGTAGATCTGAAATATACAATGTAGGGAAAGGATACAATTCCAGGCAGGATGAAAAACATTTAGATAGGTATGGATTTTGAAACACTATAGCAGATTTAGGCAATAGCAAGTCCTCTTCTAACAACTATGTTTGAAAAGTGATATAGTACTGAAAGTAAGGTTATGTAAAGCACTTTGTGAAGTACCTGACATAATATACATAATTTTTATTATTATAATTAGTATTCCTATATTTTTTATTTTTATAATGATTAGATACTTCATATTTGTAGTGGTTAATGTGCTTGATTAGAATTTTGCAGTGAAGTAAGTGTAGAGAATGCACATAAGCAAGCTGTAATTTATGGTTTTATTTTCACAGGATTTTCTCTCTTCTCTCAGCAATACTACATTTGGGTAATATCTGTTATAAAAAGAAGACATATCGGGATGACTCCATAGATATCTGTAATCCTGAAGTTCTGCCTATTGTCTCAGAATTATTAGAAGTGAGTGATTATATTTTCAGTTGTCATTTCTCAAATACTGGGGTAACTGCTCACTTTTAATTTTGTGTAACTATTTGGTTAGGTGTAAATGGGTTAATGCTTTTTATTATGGTGTTTCTTGGAAAGATGGAATTTTTGCTATTACCAGAATCTCTAAAAGGCTTGGGTTTTCTTGCCTGTCTCCCTTTGGCCAGATATCCATAATCCCTCAATTTGCTGGATAGGATCAGTATTTCGCTCTAGACTGTATCATGTTCTAAGCCATTAATAGTGTTTCTCCCTCTATATTTGAGATTTGTTTCTTATACTAAGATTTTGGTTAGATTATTTATTTGAAGATGGAATATCTGGATGAGTGAAGAGAAAAGGGTACTTACCTTTTTTCTATTCATGTCTAAATAGGAGCCAAAGGTCTTAATTTCCTACCATGCTTCTTCCTATAATCAAGGTCTTTATTGCCTCATTCTTCTGGGAGTGATGATTTCCCATGTTTTCCCAGCTCACTTCTCATCCTGCCAGATTCATCTCAAAATCATTTTACAGGCCTTCTCGTTTGACAGAGCAAGGAAATACATGTGTGTTTACTAATCCATGTATAGTCACATACTACAAATGTTTTTATATATCCATGTATATCTATATAAAGGTAAACCTGAGGTCATACTGATGTTTCTAACTAATACATTATCACATGTATCATCCTAGCCTTCTCCCCTTATGTAGAAACTCCCACTTTAACAATAAGGAAGCTATCTCCTACCATCTGCCATTCATTTATTTAATTATTCAATTTCAGTATACAGTTGACCCTTGAACAATGCAGTGGTTAGGGATGCCAGCTCTCCTGGGCAGTAAAAAAATCTGTGTATAACTTTTTTAAAAAAAATTTTTATTTTTAAAAATTTACATCCAAATTAGCATATAGTGCAACAATGATTTCAGGAGTAGATTCCCTAATGCCCCTTACCCATTTAGCCCATCCCCCCTCCCACAACCCCTCCAGTAACCCTCAGTTTGTTCTCCATATTTATGAGTCTCTTCTGTTTTGTCCCCCTCCCTGTTTTTATATTATTTTTGTTTCCCTTCCCATATGTTCATCTGTTTTGTCTCTTAAAGTCCTCATATGAGTGAAGTCATATGATTTTTGTCTTTCTCTGATTGACTAATTTCACTTAGCATAATACCCTCCAGTTCTATCCATGTAGTTGCAAATGGCAAGATTTCATTATTTTTGATTGCTGAGTAATACTCCATTGTGCATATGTATATATATATATATATATACACACACACACACACACGTATATACACATGTATACATATACATATATATATATATATATATATATATATACACACACATACACACACACACCACATCTTCTTTATCCATTCATCCATCGATGGACATTTGGGCTCTTTCCATACTTTGGCTGTTGTCGATAGTGCTGCTATAAACATGGGGGTGCATGTGTCCCTTTGAAACAGCACACCTGTATCCCTTGGATAAATACCTAGTAGTGCAATTGCTGGGTTGTAGGGTAGTTCTATTTTTAGTTTTTTGAGGAACCTCCATACTGTTTTCCAGAGTGGCTGCACCAGCTTGCATTCCCATCTGTGTATAACTTTTAACTCCCCCAAAATGTAATAGCCTGTTGTTGACCAGAAGCCTTATTAAACAGTTGGTTAATACATATTTTGTATGTTAGATCTATCATATACTGTATTCTTACAGTAAAGTAAGCAAGGGAAAAGAAAATGTTAAAACCATAAGGAAGAGAAAATACATTTACAGTATTTTATTTATTGAAAAACACCCGCATGTTAAGTAGACCCATGTAGTTCAAATCCACGTTAAGTGTCAACTGTCCATGTATGGGAATGTACATATATGTATGTACACATACACTGATACGGGAAATGACTATCAACTAGAGTATGGTGTTCCTTCTGCTTTTAGTTTTTCTGACTCCATTCATCCAGAATTAATTTAGGTTAGCACCTTTTTCTCCCACTCCCTTCATTTAGGTTGTTTCATATATTTGTCATACAGTTAGATTTTCTTGTCATGGTCTGCATTCTTTCCTAGGATCCCTCAGTGTCTGAAATAATTTTCTAAAAAATTTGTTCTTTGTACTTTATGGGTTATGGCAAATGCATAATGTCGTGTTCTTCCATTATGTTACTATTGGTATAGAATAGTTTCATTCCTAAAAGCCTCTTGTATTTCACCTGTTCAGCCTCTCTCCCCAAACTCCTAGCAACCACTGATCTTTTTACTATGCCTGTAGATTTGCCTTTTTCAGAATGTAACATAATTGAAATTATATAGAATGCAGCCTTTTCAGACTGATTTGCTTCACTTAGCAGTATGCATTTAAGATTCATTCATATCTTTTTTGTGACTTGCTAGCTCATTTCTCTTTATTGCTGGGTAATATGCCATTGTATGCATGTACCATAATTTGTTTATTCATTCACCTATTGAAGGACATCTTGGTTGTTTACATTTTTTTGCAGGTATAAATAGCCTGCTTTTTTATGTTAAAATATTACTTATCTTTCAAATTTTGGTTCATTTGCCTCTTCATAGGGATTAACCTTATTAAATGCTGTAAGCTGACTCCATCAGGATAGAACATTTGTGTCTGCTTAGCCTAATTTAATTTTGGTTTTGTAGCAGAAAGTTATTTAGTGGTTTGTGTTCATTATAAGGTGGCAGTGCTTTTTGAGGGCAATGGATGCCTCTTTCTTATTTATCTAACCTTAGAGTGCTTATTTTGCACGTGCCTGGGTGTTGCTTATTAACTTAAGTGAAATTAGTTAGTCTGGCAGAAGGGGCAGAAGAGGATACACGGAGTTGAAACTAGACTCATTCATTGAAAGAAGTTTTACTAGGATGTGGAGTGTGGTATCTGAAGGTGGTAATTTTGAAGGTCATGAGGTTGACAATAGGTGAATGAATAAACAATTTCAGTCAGGCATTTTAGGTGATATTTTAGTCAACATGTAGTCAATAAAAACACTTAGTATGGTGCTAATATAGTGCATTGCAGCTAGTGGGTTTACTTGTAAGTTCAGGCATTCAGCAAGTACCAAGGCTTATTGTCCTAGTGCGGTATTCCTTCTTTGGTTAGAGACTGGCAAGAGCAATTCAGGTAATTCAAAAAGGAGCCCAGGTATTGGTGAAAAGGAGAAATCCCATTTTGAGAATGAGGCTTACCAGTGTCAAAGTTAGACTAACTCCAAATGTGATTTGATAGGAAATCTCCCACTTGAACCCAAGCTTCTTAACCATCCTCTTGTTACATATAGTTTGAACAGGTTCTAAGAATGGAGGTTTGGTAGTAAGTAGGAAGAAGTTATCTTCAAAGTTTGAGGAGCTATAGAAGTACTGACAGGACCTACCATAGTATCATGCCTGTATTTAGTTCTTAGAAATTATTTTTAAGATGATTTCCTGTAATTGGTTAAAATTGGTAATAATAATTGCAACCTTAAGGCTTTTGTTGAGATAGAATTCAAAGATAGGAACAGTAACTGGTTTAATTAAAATATAAACTCTTTAGTTAAGATTTTAATTTAATTCTTCTCCTCACAGTGGTTCAGTTCAATGATAACTTTAGATTTATTTATTTTTTTTAACTATTAATGTTTATTTATTTTGAGAGAGAGAGAGAGATGGAGAGGGTACAGAGAAAGAGGGAGAGAGACTTTTAAGCAGGTTCCATACTCAAGCTGGAACCTGAGGCGGGGCTTGATCCCATGAACCATGAGATCATGACTTGTGCTGAAATCAAGAGTTGTACGCTTAACTGTCTGCGCCACCCAGGCACCCCTATATTTATTTCTTTGGAGGAAATGTTTCTGAAATAATGATTTAATTTTATTTTTTTAATTATTTTTTTGTAGTTACCTCAGGCAGCAATGAATATTTTCAGTCGTCTGTTTACTAAATTCTATTTGGGATATATACTTGTGAAATTATTGAAAGGTGAACAAGCTCCAGTAGATTAATTGTAGAGCATATTTTTGTTGCATATTTCGGAGCACATTAGAACAATCATCATTATCAAAAACTGTTCAGTTTTTAGCAGGTTTATGTGTTTTGAATATGTTTTAACATCTGTTAAAACAATATAAAGAATGGGTTTTTAACACACATATCAGTTTCTCAATTATGTGAATATGAGAAACATTGTAGACTAGATATTGAGCTATCCGTAGTTATTTTGTGTTAATAAAACTAATTTTTTAAATTAAAAGTCATATGTACAATTAAGGATATTTGGGAAATTACAGAGATGGCTGATTAAAATACCGTGAATTCAGTCATTTTCTTCAGGATGTTTATCAAACATAAGCAAGATTTGTGTGTTTTGTGTGATTGTGCATATGTGTGTAGATCTGTGTACGATCATTATTATTACTAGGTTTTAGTGCCAGTATTAAGCCAGCTCCTTAAAGTGAATTGTGTAGTTTTTTATCCTTTCAAAATGTTTTCTGCACTTAAAAGAAGAATAATTAGCCAAGAATAATATGTTCCTTAAAAATTTGAGAGATATCAACCCTGTATTTGTGATCAACAATATTTGTGTCCTTCCTGTTTGTTTTTCGTTAATTTTTTAGGATGTGTTTTTCTAGGAAATCATATGTTGATTAAATGTTTAAAATTTTATTTTGCATTCTTTGTAAGTATTCTGTTAATGTTTAAAAACATTTTCTCTATTGTGTTAGGTTTCTGTTTGTATTTCTTTTTATAATTTTTTTTTAAGTTTATTAACACTGAGAGACAGAGATAGCATGAGTGGGGGAGGGGCAGAGAAAGAGGGAGAAAAATAATTCCAAACAGGCTCCATGCTGCCAGTGCAGAGCCTGATGTGGGGCTTGAACTCATGAAACTGCAAGATCATGACCTGAGCTGAAACCAGTAGTGAAATGCTTAACTGACTGAGCCACCCAGGCGCCCCTCTGTATTTCTTAATGTTTTTTTGATTTGGTAAAAGTTGTCTTTCATTTCTTATTTTGAAATAATTGGCCTTTAGATTTATTACTTCTGCCATTTTACTTATTATGTATTAATTTCTGTTTTAATATATCTTCTTCATTTTTCTCTGTTAAATTATGAATGGTTTTCTATACACAATATAATAAATACCTGTGTACTCACAACCGTACCCATGTAATAAAATACTGCATATAATTGTAGCTCACTTTGTACTCTGCCACACCATAAGTAAACACTATTATGAATTTGGTGTTTATAATTCTCAGTTTTGTTTTTATATTTTCAGAATAGATGGATGTTTACATAAAGAATATATAGTTTTTAGGGCACCTGGGTGGCTCAGTTAAGCGTCTGACTTGGGCTCAGGTCATAATCTCACGGTTCGTGGGTTTGAACCCTGCGTCAGGCTGTCTGCTGTTAGCTCAGAGCCCGGTGCTGCTTCGGAATCTGTGTCTCCCTCTCTCTCTCTGCCCCTCCCCCACTAACGCTCTCTCAAAAATAAATAAACATAATAAAAATTTAAAAAAGAATAGTTTTGTTCTACATATTTTTGTCCTTTATATATATATAAATGTTTTAATGTATCATTCTAAAACTTGACTTTCTCATTCTATATCCTGTTTTTGAGTTTTCAATACTGATTTAAATATTCTAAATGATTCTTTTTAGTTGCTTTATAAAATTTCATTATATGAGTAAAACATCTTTTTTAGTGGAGATTGAGATTTGTAATTTTTCATTTATAGATTGTATTATGATAGACATTTTTGTACATGTCTCCTTGTTAACATGTGTGGGAATTATTCTAGAGTATAGTCCAAGGAGTATAATTTTTGGGTTATGGTATACTCACATATATAGTTTACTGATACTGACAGAATATTTCTATAGTGGTTGTACCAGTTTATACAAGTGTATGGAAATGACTTTTGCTCCACATTGTTGCCAGCTTATGTTTGTTTGTTCTTTTAAAAAAATTTCTTGAGTCTACTGCCTAGATCATTTATTTAATAATACTCACTTTTAGTAATAACTGCTTAACCTTACCAAACAACAGTGGTTTTTATCACATACTTTTTTTTCTTAGTTTTATTAGTTTTGTCATATTTGCGTAATCTGGCATTGTTTAATTTTTGTTTTTCAAAATATTGTAAATATAGCTAAAAGCTTGAGGTCTTTTATTTAAACTTTGGTTATTTATTTGTAGTTTTTCTGCATTTTGTAAAGATAATGGTCCTCAAATTTTTTCCAATTTGTTTTGAATTTGAAGATTGAGCAGTGGATGCTCCAAAAGAAGGTATATTTCCTTTATGGTATCATCGCATTAAAAAAAAAAAAAAAACGATTGATCTATCATGACTTGCTGGTGGTAGGGTAATGCTTCACTCTATTGTTTTGTAACTCAGTTTCTCTTTATAATCAAATCTTTTTTGCTTGATATACTTTATATCATACTGTCTACATAAAATTTTGTGAGTGTTTTATCTTTTTTATGTATGGATGCTTTTATAAAACGCCCTTGTTTTGCCATTTCATGATCTCAGTGTGGCAAAAATCAGCAGTCTGATAATACCAAGTATAGTCAAGGTTTGAAGAAATAGGAATGCTCATTGCTGATGAGAGAACAAATTGGTGAAAACCACATGCAATAGTTTGGCAATATCCTTTAAAGATGAAAATGTGTATGCTACAGCCTAGTAACTCCCCTTTTAGGCTTGTACTTCAGAGAAACTCTTGAACTCATATGCAAGAGTATTCACTTCAGTTTACTTCCTAATAGTGCAAAATGTTGGATATTGTAAACTCCTACACGTAGGATAATGGGTTAAACACTGTAGTAATTTATATACTGGGAATCTGTACAGCAGTTAAAATGAATAAGCTTGATGTAAATTATTAACATAGATTCAAAAACTTATGGGCAGTATGATGCCATAGATTTAAGAGTTAAACTTGACAGTATAATGTATTTACGAATACATCTAATATATATAACGTCAACTGAAAATGATACTGAACTTAAATGATGACATGTCAAATTCATGATCATATTTGCTTCTAGAAAGAATGAGAACAAAGGAAGCATTAACTTTCTTTTAAAGTTTAAATGTGCAAATAAATATCAAACCTCTGAAACATAAATAAGTACTCACTGTAATGCTTTTCGAATTCAAGAGGTGTTCTCACTTTTTAGTCCTTGCTTGCAAGTTGTGGCATTATTGTTGACCATCTTAAAATGTTCTTTTGCACTATTCTGTATTTTCCATATTCTGCACAAAGAAACATGTTTTTCCATTATGGTCAGAAAGAAAACTTTAAAAAGACACATCTGTCTTACACCCCTTCTCTTTTTGGAGGTGGGCACTGGGAAGTGGGGTGAGTGGAAAATTTAACTTTTACCATGGCCAATATTTAAATTGCCCAATGTATTGTCTTTGTTTTTTCGATTGTATATTTGCTAATCTCATTAAGCATTTTTTTTCTTTATTTGGCTTTTCAGTAAATACATTGTCATAAATCTTATACATTGAATTTACTTTTCTGTTGTATAGGTTAAAGAAGAGATGCTATTTGAAGCATTAGTTACAAGGAAGACTGTGACAGTGGGAGAAAAACTTATTTTGCCATACAAGCTGGCAGAGGTATGAAAAGATTTTCTTCTCCTTTTTTTTCTATTTTTTCTTTTCTTTTTTTTTTTAATTTGAGAGAGAGTGTGAGTGGGGGAGAGGGAAAGAGAGAGAGAGAGAGAGACAGACAGACAGACAGACTGGGAATCTATTTAAGATTTAAGCCCATTTAGGGCTCCATGTTCAGTGCAGAGCTGTCCTTATGATCCTGGGATTATGATCTGAGTCCAAATCAAGAGTTAGAAGCTCAACCAACTGAGCCATCCAGGTGCCCTTGAATAGATTTTCTTGAGATCAGAGTACTCTGAACAGTTTTAGAAGTTTGAGTTTGTACTTTGTTTTAACAGAATGAAAATAACAAAAAAGAGTATTGATTGAAGTATCTTCTGAGCCCTTGAAATTTGGTTGTGAATTTTCCCTTAACTTGAAAACTTAACTTGAATGTGATTTTAAGCAGTAGGCTTATATTTTTCTCCAGAGATCTTAATTTGTTCACCATTCTTAAGTTTTATATTATTAATATAGGGTGAACTAGATAGAGTTACAAATGAGCAGTATTTGATCCAGTTGATTATTTCTTCTTCAAGTAGTTTCTTATCTTCTAGTACATCATACTTTTCTGGTTCACTTTTTCATTGTTGGCCACTCATTTGTAATTCTTTTTGTTTGCTGTTTCTTTTCCACCTGACTTCTAAAAGATGTAGTGCTCCCTACACAGTCCTTGTCTTTTATTCTCTATATTCCTTATCTAGGTTCTCTCACCTAGTCCCATGGCTTTAAGTATCATCTGTATACTGAGTATTGCTGTCTTTGCCATTATAATTATAATAATATACTATTCAGGTGTGTATGAGTGGGAAAATTATTGAAAAGCCTACTATTTTATAGTACAATTTAATGAAAATGATGAGAAATGAAACTATGACAGTTATTATAAAAATAGGACAGGAATGTGAGATTAGAAGACACAGAGGTGGGGAAATAGTGATAGAACTATTTCTATCTAGAGAATGCTTTTTAGGCTGACATTGATCTATTTATACCATCTTTTCGGGTCCTTCTAAATGTACCTTCAAGTCTGTATTTCTTCATTATGTCATGTATCTTATGTCATAGTCTCCCAACTTTTAGAGCTCTTTTCTTTTTCTTTTTTTTAATTTTTTTTAATGTTTATTTACTTTTGAGAGAGAGAGAGAGAAAGCAGGGGAAGGGCAGAGAGAGAGGGAGACACAGAATCTGAAACAGGCCCCAGGCTCCGAGCTGTCAACACAGAGCCTGACACGGGGCTTGAATTTGCGGACTGTGAGATGCGGACCTGAGGTGAAGTTGGATGCTTAACCGACTGAGCCACCCAGGTGCCCCCAAAAGCCAGACCTTTTACAGGGTTTTGCCCTTTTTTTTGCATAAAGGTTTAGTACTTTTATATTTTGTTTTACAACTTTTTTCAATATAAAATATTTCCTTATGTTTATTTACATTTTTAACTTAAAATTGAACTTTCTCAGGTAATTTTTATAGCTCCTGACTTATTTTTGTTTGCATTTGTTTAGTGTATTTATTTATTTAGTAAATATTTGAAAACTGTATTTGTGTCCAGAAATGTATTAGGCATTAAAGGTAAAATTAAGGAGCAGTTCTTAAGAATTTGTGTATTTTAAGGGGCAGCTGGGTGGCTCAGTCAGTTGAGCATCCGACTTCGGCTCAAGTCATGATCTCACGGTTTGTGAGTTTGAGCCCCACGTGGGGCTCTGTGCTGACAGCTCAGAGCCTGGAGCCTGCTTCGAGTTCTGTGTCTCCCTCTCTCTCTGCCCCTCCCCGCCCCTGCTTACACTCTGCTTTCTCTCTCTCTCAAAAATAAATAAACATTAAAAAAAAAAAAAAGAATTTTTGTATTTTAAGAGCAATGGAAAGTTCTTAAAATGTTATCAGCAAAAAAGGTGTCTTTGATTATTTTTTTAAAGGATCAGTCTCACAACAGTTTAAAGAATTAGAGGAGAGTGTATTGGTTTTCTATAATTTTGTACCAATCTTAGCAACTTAATGCAACACAGATTTATTTTCTGACAGTTTCCATGGATTGGCAGTCTGGGCACAGGTTTGTTTTGTCCTCTGCTCATGGTTTCACCAGGCTGAAGTCAGGATGTCTGAAAAGGCTGTGATCTCATCTGTGACTCAGCATCCTAGTTCACAGGTTGTTGACAGGATTCAGTTCCTTGCAGTTATAGGATTGAGAGCCCTAATTTCTTGTTGACTGTCAGGAGCCATGCTCATCAGAGTCTACTTGTGGCCCTGTATACAGTATAGCAGTTTGCTACTTCAGAGGCCAGCAAGGGAATCTCAGATGGAAAGGTTCAGTCTCTTTTAGGAGATTTCGCTGGATACTTTCTTTGATTAATAAAAAAAATCAGCTGATTTTGGGCCATAATTATGTCTTTTAAATCCTTTTGTCGTGTAACAAGATAGTTACTGGAGTGAAATTCATCATATTTACAGTCCTGCCCATGCCTAACAGGAGAGGGTTATTCAGAACGTGTACACAAGGGGATGGGAATCTTGAGGACCATTTTAGAATTCTAACACAGAGGACAAGAGTGAATGTGGAAAGATGAGTTGAGGAGAAAGAGGTTTATTGCTTTGTCTAAAATGGTGATATATTGATAGGGAGAAATGGATATTTAAAAAGAAAGAAATTTAGATGGTAAAATCAACAGCATCTGGTAGTGATTTGCTTAATGGGAAGCAAGGAGAAAGAAGGAGATGTTAAGGATAAATCCTAATTTTCTCGTTCACACAACTGTAAGAGTATTGGTACCATTCACTGAGATAGGAAACACTCAATGAGATCTTGTTTGGGTTGGAAAATGTTAATTGGCATATGGGTTTATTGAGATTAAGCTGTGAAAGGACCACATTTCAGAGAAAAAGGGCTAAAAGTATAATATTGGGAGTTATGGGGTAAATAAGTATTATGTTGGTATAATTTGGTATATCTGGATTCTGTCTGACTGTTACTTTATAAAAATAGTGGCTGTTTAATGTAAACCATAAGTGAGTTGTAGTTTTTAATTTAATATGAAGGTCTGTCTTCTCACTAAAAAATTCAACCCATTTGTATATTTTATGCTAATATGTTTTCTTATTCTGTGTTTTTGTGACTTATGCTTGTGTATGTAGTTTTAAATCTTTTGGGGTGCCTGGGTGGCTCAGTCGGTTATCTCGCAGTTTGTAAGTTTCAGTCCCACATTGGGCTCTCTGCTGTCAGCAACAGAGCCCACTTTGGATCTTCTGTGCACCCTCCCCCCCCCCCCCCCCCGCCCTTCCTTCACTTGTGCTCTCTCTCAAAAATAAATAAACATTAAAAAAAAATAAAACTTTTTACTTTTGCTAAGCTAGATCAGATTGTCTTCATTTTGCACCCTGGGAAAAATTGAATGGTTATTCTCTCTGTATATTCTATTTGATTTTTTTGAATTTTAAAGATAACTTGCCTAAGTATAGAATTCTAGGGTCACAGTCCTTTTTCTTTCAGAACTTATGAATGTTTTCCAAGTATTTTCAAGTTTCTGGTGTTAAAGGTAGAGAATTTGATAGCCATCTTTTCTTTGCAGGTAATGGTTTAGGTAGTTATTTTTTGGTCTAGAAACTTGAAACTTGTTTTTTTATTCACCAAAACTGAGAAATTAATTCATCATTTCATGTGGTAGATTGTAGTATTATCTACATTTTACAAATGCATAAGCTGTAGCTTAAGAGTTTCAAGTATCTTGGTCAAGGTTACACAGCTAGAATAAGTAGAGAAACTGGGATTGGATGATAGCCTAGCTTTTAATCATTATTCTCTATTTCCTCTAAAGGTTAGGACAGATATATAAATATGTACCTGATTCAGCTTCAAAATAAGTCCCTAGATAGCAAATATATGTTATTAGGACTTATATTCTTCTAACTACTAGGACTCAATTCTCTATGATATGTGTCCTTCCTTTTTAGCCTGTAGTGCTTTCTAAATGTTGAATTTTTTTTTTAACTAATAGATGTTATTTTTTTACAGCAATTTTGGACTTACAGAAAAATTGAGCAGATAGTACAGAGGGTTTCCATAAACTGGGGAAAGTTTGAAGTGAGGGGAAATATAAATTGTATTACTCCATAATGAAACCATTACTCTGGTGATGGAGAAACCCTAAAGGTTAAAATGGATGACAAGTTGAAGACGACTAGGAATATCATTGTTTTGATTATGTTTTAAGAGTCTGACTCCGACTAGCATTCCACAGATAACTATAACTGATGCCTGTTTTCCAACAGATTTATTCCTCTGCTTGGAATAGTCTTCCCCACTTCAGCTGGCAAAGTTCATTTGTTTGTAAACTTCCTATAATACCTTCTTTACTAGATAAAATGTATACCCCAATTTTCAGTAAAACTGTTTAGAACTGACCTATATTTTGTTTCTTGTACCTTTTAGTCTACTTTACCTGAGTTGGACTAGGTAAATGAGTATATGTATATGGAAAACTTCAATTATAGGCTATTTATGTTGACAGAAAATTAAATTTCTTATTCAGGATAAGAATTCTTGGATATTTCTTGATTGATCGAGAGAAAAACACACTTTGTTATAGTATCTTAGATTATTGCCATTTTCATTTGTTCTCCAACCCTTTTTCTTTTTTTTCAGGCTGTGACAGTGAGGAACTCCATGGCTAAGTCTTTATATAGTGCCCTATTTGACTGGATAGTTTTTCGGATTAATCATGCACTTCTGAATAGTAAAGATTTGGAGCAAAATACGAAGGTAGACATACACTACATTATTATATATTTTTCTTGGAAACCTATTTTAATAAAATAATTAAAAGATGAAATTTAAAAACAGAATTATGTAGAGTAATAAGTAAGAATCTGTGTTTATATGTATTCCCTGCTCTTTCCTCTTTATGTCTGTTTTTATAGACATATAAACCCTGTTCAAGGAAACTACTGTTCTGTTGTCTTTCCAGACCTTTTTCTTATGTACATTTCTACGGATATAGACTATACAGAGTTGCTTTTCAACATAAAAATAGAATTATGCTATCTGTATTGTATCTAACTTGTATTTTTTTTACCTGGTATGTCTTGAAATATATCTGGACCTTATTATTTTTAATAACTTTGTAATATTATATAGTATGTATACCTGTATACCATAAATTTCCCCATAAAAATGTTGCTTTTTTTTATTGTTAGAAATGATGGTGTAACAAATATTCTTTGTGCACATTTCTCTAGGATAAAATCCTTAAAGTAAATTGCTGGATTAAAGAATATACATTTTCAATTTTTGGTAGCTACTGCTAAATTGCTTTTCAAAAAAGACTACACTCCACTGGTAGTGTATGAAACTGCCTGTTTCCCTACACCTTTACTCATATTGGATATTATCAGTCATTTCATCTATGCATCTGATTAGGAGGAGTATCCCATTTTATTGTCTGTTTTTTCAATGATAGATTAAAATTGAGCATCTTCTCATGTTTTTTCATTATTTCATTATATATTTAGCCTTTTTGTTACTCCTTTTTTGGAGTCATTGTGGATATTGCAGAGACTTATAGTTTGATATATATTACAAATATTTTCTCTTAACTTTTATGTTATGTTTATGTTATATATCTGGGCCTGTATTTTTTTTTTTTTTTCTTTTTAGAGAGCGAGTGGCCAGGAGGTAGGGAGAGGGAGAAGGAGAGAAGGGGAGGGAGAGAATCTTAAGCAGGCTCCACACCCAGGGTAGGAGTTCAACGCTGGACTCAGTCTCACAACCCTGAGATCATGACATGAACCAAAATCAAGAGTCGGATGCACAACTGACTGAACCACTTACGTGCCCCTGGCCCATATGTTTTAAGTTTTTGTGCAGTTAATTCTGTCATTCTTTTCCCTTATTTTCCAGAGTTGTATTTATTTTTCTTACATAAGAATGCATCTTTCACCCCAAGATTATAAAAATATTTATTCTCATACTTTTAGAATTTAATTTTTTATATTCAGGTTATTTATCTGGTTGAAATTTATTTATTTATGTATTTTTTAAGATTTCATTTTTAAGTAATCTCTACACCCAATGTGGGCTCAACCTCAACCCTGAGATTAAGAATCACCTGCTCCACCAACTGAGCCAGCCAGGTGCCCTTGGAATTTATTTTTTAATATGGCAGATTTTAGATATTCAAATTATTTTAAATCCATTTTTATTTCTCAGCAACTTTATGGAATAGTCTGCATATTCAGGGTAATTAAAAATATCATCTTTATTACTTAATTCTCCTGTCTTAAATGTGTAATTGCTTTTATATTAACTTTTTATGATTTGAGTAAGCCCACAGCCATAAAATTAATTGTAATAGTAATCTAATTTACCAAATTGACATATTTTTAAAGTTCATTACTTTCACTGTTTTTCATAAGGGCTTAGAATTAGAATCAAAGAAAATACTTTTTTTTAAGAGAGAGAGAGAGCATGAGTAAGGGAGAGGGGCAGAGGGGAAGACAGAGAATCTTAAGCAGGCTCCATGCTCAGCACTGAGCCTGGTAAAGGGCTCGATCCCATGACCCTGGGATCATGACCTGAGCCAAAATCAAGAGTCGGACGCTCAGCTGACTGAGCCACTCAGTTACCCCAAAGGAAATATTCTTAATGGAGACTTAAATAAATCTCTCACTATTTATCACTCATGACATTAGTTTGCCCAGTGTCTGTCTTAGCAGCGGTGGAGAAAAGTTGTTTTTATTTAACCAAAATTGTCTTGCAACTCTATTTTAAGAATGAGGTGAGGTGGTGAGAAAAATGTTGGTTTGGGGGCATTAGAGCTGAATCCCTATTATCCATAGTAAGAAGTTAGAATATAATTTGTAGAAATAAAATATCAAGACATAGATGAATGAGCACTTGTATACTGTACTGTACTATTTTATACCAAATAGCTAAAAGATTTGAGTGTGTGGATTTTAGGGAGCAGAAGTTGACATTGAAGAAGGGATTGCTATTTTTTGTTACAACCTTTTAGAACTTTTTAACATCATGAACCTTGTATAATTTTTTTGATGAAAACTAAAATTTGAAAAAACCATATTCTGATACCCAGTTTCATTTTTAGTTTGCACAAGGCTGATTAAACATACTTCTTAGTTTGGTTTGTGAAGCAGAATTCTGTTAGGCTTTAGAAGTCAAAATAGAACTTGCATGGTGTTCTTTGCATAAACATGAATAATCACGAGCAACCTAGCTTTAGGTTATTTTTTATTTCCCCATTGGTGGTTCTTTCTATTTCCTTGTCTCTTGGAGTTTATGAATTTCTGAGATTGAGGTAACAGGTCACTAACCCTGCTTCAACCATTTCTGTAAAGTAATCAATGTATTACATGTGTTAAAATTTTGTATGTATTTTTATAATTGGGATTAAAAAAAAATGAAGATAAAGAGAACTAAGATGCCCTTTATTTTTGGACTATTTTGGTTGAACATTGGCCCCCCAGAATTTCCTCTCCACTGCTCTAGAAGAACTTTGAACATTTTGTTACTTATTTTGTGGATATTATTCATGAAATAAATTTGAGCATATTTTTTTTCCTGTTTTATAGACTTTGTCCATTGGTGTTCTTGATATTTTTGGGTTTGAAGATTATGAAAATAATAGCTTTGAACAGTTCTGTATTAATTTTGCTAATGAACGTTTACAACACTACTTCAATCAGCATATCTTTAAATTGGAGCAAGTGAGTACCTAAATGCATGTATGCTTGTCTTAACCACTTAACCTTCACTCACGTGTATACACGTAACATTTTTGAGTCATAGTTACAGGCATTTTAAGTCTTGTACTTTCATGCAGATATTACAGTCTTCACATAAGTGTCAGCAAATTAATACTCAGAGCATAGTTTTTGAGCCATGTGATACAGGGTTTCCTATTTTTTTTTATAAACCTCAAGTAGATTCAATAATATGTGCTTGCTTAAGTATACCTTTCAGTATAAAGATGCTTGGGTTTGGTTTGGTTTGGGTTTCTCTTGATTTTTAATTGTTGCCATGTGCTTGGCCAATTTGTGCAATGCTAAATATGCTTGTTTGATTGCTTTGGTCTCTTAGTTTCAACGCAGTTGCTTGCTTTGGTCTCTTATTTCTTTATCTGTGGGGTGGAGGAGCTTATTAACAGAATCTTGAATCAATTTAGAGTATGGATACAGAGAAATGGGATAGTTTACAGAGACCAAAATAGGTAACTAGATATTTCTTGTGAAACACTCAAATTGATTTAGAGTTAAAGTGCGATCCATCAGTTTCCCTGAGAATACTTAGAATAAATACAGGGTCAGAGAGAACGTGGGCTCTTTCTCCAAGCCAGATTTCAAGTTAGTAACGAGTTGAGTTGTGGCCAACAATTTCAGTTTGTATAGGAAGATACAAGCAGAAGCAGGGTTCACTTTGAAATGCTGAAGAAATGAAATGGACAAGAGGATGACAACACGTCTACAAAACAGAAAAAAAGAATCTTTCTGTCATTGAGGCTTTTTACACTGGGTCCTAGCTTTAAGCACATTTACCTTCTTAAAGGGTTAGGACAGTTGCACAAGCAGCACTAGTCCTGGCCATCTTGATGGTGCTTAAAATGTTTAGCATATTCAACCTTTTAGCTAGACTCTCTGATGGAGCTGTTAAAAGATAGTACAGTATTATTTGTTACAATGTTAGCTAACATTTATGTAGTACTTACTATTTATCAGGCAGATACTATTTTTATTCTAGTTGTGTAGGTGATACCTAAGCCTAGTATTCAAACCTTAACACTCTGGCTCTATAATTCTTGCTTTTAAAAAGCTGAGCTGGGATTGATCTACTAGACTCAGTCTAGTGTTCTTTTAACTAGATCATGCTAAATTAGTTTTTAAATGGATATATGTATTGGAGGGGTAGAGAAATGTGTTTTGTTGACTATGTGCTGTATTTTACAAAGCAAAGCATCAGTTGCTCTCTGGATCATTGAACAGAAGAGTAAGTAAATTGCTTTTGAAGAAAAAAGGTATTCTCTTACAATTATTGAAATTATTCTTACCTTTTCTAGAAGTGTAGGTTAGACATGGAGGAGCCACAAGAAATACTTTGACTAGAAACATGTATAAAAACATGCCTCACAGTTCATGGAAAATGTTTTTGGGACTACTTGGCTGGGGGTGATCTTTATGTATTTGCTACTCTGAATATCATAGTTTTGGGCAATGTGGTGGAATTATGGATCAGAAGATTTAGATTCAAAGATACAGCTTTTTCCTTTCAATTTTTAATATTCCCTTTTGTGATTTAGTGTAATGGGTATACTTTTGCTATAATTTATAGAAAGTTTGGAGACCTTACACCTCTTTGCCATCTCATCTATTTTATTCTTCCTTTCTCTCCCTTTTGAGGTTTTTCCACTTAAAATGGATTTGCTGGGCCATAAGAGATTTAAGGCAGTTTAAATATTGAGTGTTTTGTTCATTTGTGTATCATTGGTACCTAGAATGAGATGGGTACACAGTGACTGTTTGTTAAATTCAGTTGAATACAACATCAGTTAAGTAGATAAAATTTGTTGAAAATGAGGATAGAAGTAAAAAGCTATCAAATATGCTTAGGGAGTAAACATCTGTACTGAAGTAAATTTTGTCTAAAAATTGTGTATGGACACATAGAATGGGAGACAGGTATAATAACTGCCCTGTAGGATGGGAAGTGTGAAAATCAGATAGAAGGTTAAAGTAGTGATATAAAGGATGAAGTTGATTAGAACTTCATGAAAGTCTACAAACATTTCCCAGGGGTGATTTGGGAATGTAGTTTTGAATAGAAGATTGAGTTTACCAGATTGTCAATGGGGAAAAGATATTTTAAACAAAGGTAACAATATCTTTAAAACTGTGAGGCATAAAACAGCATGGCACTTTAGAGGAACTGAAAATAGTTCAGTGTAAGCTAAAATACAGGATATAAGGATAGAGACAGGGAGGAAGATTAGTTTATGAAATAAAAGATCATATAGTTGTGAGCTTTATATGTCATGCAGAGAAGATTGGAATTTTTCTTTTGGAAAATTAGGAGGTATTTGAAGTATATTTAGCAGAGGATTTGAACTGTGTAAGATAGACTGGTGGAAGTGAAATGGAGGGAAGGACGTAATCCTTGAGTTAAAGTAGTGTGAGTGTGATTGAGTTCTGAATCAAGTTATATGTAAAGATAATATGGAGTAGGAGACCAGAAAAAGTTTCTGTGATTTGAAAATATACTTACAGTTGTCATTTATAATACTGTTCTCTTATTTCCGTTACTTGCTCAGAATTATCCTTGAAGTCATTGGCTCATCACTAAATTGAGTAACAGTTGTGTGTCACGCATTGTGCTAGCCACTGAAGACAGCAAATTTAGAGCACAGGGATCTTATCTGAGGAATTTATAATCTAGAGAGTTTTTCTCATCTCTGTCGCTTCTGGGGATATCAAACTAGGAAATTTGCCTTTGTAGAACACCTAAAAAAAAATGAACAAAATATATTTAAAGGCATTGAGTTACATTTAAATAAGTGAAGTTCTACAGGGCTTATTATATCTGCAAGAGGGAAACCCAGAGAGATGAGACCAGCATTTTTGGACAGCTTTGCCTCTAAAGATATTTTTCTATTCTGGTAGAGGGCTGCCCAGCCTTAAGAATCTGAGAAGCTGAACAGAGTTTCTTCAGATTTAAGAACAAGGAAGATACTCCTGGTAATTCCTACAGGCTTTATGCTTGAGACCTTAAGGATTATGTCTTAGAAGTAAAGATAAACCAGAAATAGATCATGCATCATAGGGACTGAAGCCCAGTTTAAGATATTCTTAGTTCCAGTTTGGTTGAAAGAGTATAGAATTCCTGATGTTCTCAGCCACGTGCAAAGAGCAAATTCACTCTCCAGTGAGGAAGAGATCGTCCTAGTGCTAAAATTATCTGTATGATTTTTCATATACAGGAACAAGAATTCAGTTTTTTTAACTGAGAATTCGTTTTTTAAAAACATACAAGGAGAGAAACCAACATGAATAAAAAACAAGAGAATGAATAGATTATTCCACAGGAGATCCAGGAAATGATGTTATCTGACATGATCTTTAAAGTAATAATGGTTTCAAGAAATTTTTTTTTAAAAGCAATATTTTTATTGAAGAACTACAAAGAGATCCCAAGTTTAGGAAAATCTAGAACTAAAAGGGAGAGTGAAATTAAGAACATAATGATAGTTTTTAACAGTTAGATATAGCTTAAGAAAAGGTTAGTGATTTGGAAGGTAGGCCAGAAGAAGATACCTAGTCTGATGAAAAAATAAAATACAAGTAATAAAAGGGACATATGGGGTACAGTGAAAAGGTTTAACATAAGTGTAAGAGGAATTCTGGAAAGATGTACATGAGGAAAGAGAGAATATGGTAGGTGCTATATTTGAAAAGATAATGGTTGAGAATTTTTCCAAAACTCAAAACAAAAAACAAAAAAAATCCAGTAAGTGCACATTTGAAAAACTCTAAGAATTCAAAGTATGGCAAGTATAAAGACAGTCATATAGTAAACCAAAGACAATGAAAACATCTGAGAGGCAGTCAGGGGTTGAGGGCCAGGCATTAAATGCCAAGCGATAGAAGATTTTTTTTTTTCTCCCTCTGTTAAACATTGTTAAGTAAAGATATGTATTATGATTTTAGGATAACCACCAAATAGTAAATGAATATAAAATTGTCAAGTTAATATAGGGAACAAGTAAAAACTCCAGTAATCCAAAAGAAAGCAAGAAAGAAGAATAAAAGCAATACTGAAGCAGGACAGATAGCATATGGTAAAATGGCTGATTTAATCCCACAGTTATCAGTGATTGTGTTAAATATACATGGATTTATTACTCCAAGTAGAAGTGAAATAGTGTCATACTAGATAGAAAACAAAGGTAAATTGCTGCCTATAAGAGAGATTCTTTAAATATAAACATATTAAAAAGTTAAAAATAAAAGGATGGAAAAAGCTTTAATAAACCTGAACAAAAAAGCTAGTAGGTAAGTATATTAATATCATGCTTTAAGCATTGCCGGAGATCAAAAAGAATATTTGATAATGCAAAAGGAGGAGTTCATCAGGAAGTATACAATTCCAAATTTATAGGTTACTGATAACATAAATTCAAAGTATATAAAACAAAAATTAAAAGTAAAAAAGAAACATGTAACAGACCTTCCTGAATAGCTAACAGAATAAGCACACAAAAGAAAAACCAGTCAGGGTATAGACTATTTAAAGCACCCAGAGGATGTGGCAGATGCTTTTGTGGGTGCTCAGCCCTTCTTGCCTTTAGGTTTGAATGCCAGTTTACTTGGGCCTGTATCAAATAAGGATATATAAGGTTTTTTGTTTTTATTTTTGTTTTACTTTTGGATATGGAAGATTTTTAAAGCAAATACTTATTTGACATGGATAGTTAACTAACTGCAAATTTACAAAATGTATAAAATTTGTCATTGTACTGGACCATAATAACAAAGGTCAAGTTTTGGGATTGAAATCACACACATTTTAGTTCCATACAGAAATTATGCCCGAAACCAACAACCAAAAGATAACTGGAAAATCCTTTTATGGGTAAAAATTAAGAAACATCCTTCTGCATAGACTAGAAGTTGAAGAAAATAGAAAATATATTGAACTGAGTGAGCATGTTGCATACTAAAACTTGTGGGATGTAACCAAAGGTGTATTTAGGGAAAATTTTATAGCTGTTAGAAGATTTTAAGATTGAAGAGCGATGATAAAAGTATCCCTCCCAACAAATTGGAAAAAGATATAAAGGAAGTATAAACCAAAGGAAAGTATAAAGAAATAATAAAGATAAAAGAGGAAATTAAATAAGAGTGAAAACAAATATGCCATGGAGGAAGATCAACAAAGTCAAAAGTAATATATTGAAATGATGAATTAAGACCCCTCAGAGGGGTGCCTGGGTGGCTCAGTCAGTTAAGCGTCCTACTTCAGCTCAGGTGATGATCTCACGGTTCATGGGTTTGAGCCCTGCATCGGGCTCTGTGCTGACAGTTCAGAGCCTGAAGCCTGCTTCAGATTCCGTGTCTCCCTCTCTCTGCTCCTCCCCCGCTTGCACTCTGTCTCTCTCAAAAATAAATAAAAACATTAAAAATGTTTAAAAAAAAAAACCCTCAGAAATTCATCCAAGGGAGTGACAGAAAAAGAGAGGGATATAAATAATCAGAATTCCAGTTTATAAAGAGGACATCACCGTGGATCCTACACACATTAAAAAGATAATAGGGTACACTAAACAACTTTATGTCCATAAGTAGACTTATCAAATGATATGAAAAAAAAAATTTCAAAACTGACACAGAAGAAATGCAAAATCTGATTCTTATAACTATGAAAAAATTTCAATATGTAATTGAAAGCCTTTTCATAAAGAACATTGTAAGCCACATTGGCTGCAGTGGTAAATTCTGCCAATACTGAAAAAATTAGTATCAGTTTGACATAAATTCTTCTGTGGAGTAGAAAAAGAGACAATTCACAATCCGTTTGAGGGGCCCAAGATCTGTCCAGATCCAGATCTGTCAACGATATTATTAGAAGTGGAAATTAAAGTGAATTTCACTCATAAACATAGATTCAAAAATTTTAAACAAATATTATGAAATGAAATCCAGCAGGATACACAAAAGGATAATATAGAACCAAGTGGAGTTTTTTCCTGGTGTGTGTTACATCTAACCATCAATTGATTTGATTCATCTATAAACAAAACAAGAAAAAAAAACTTATGGTGATCTCACTAAAAGTATAAAAATCAGTTGATAAAATTACATAACCATTCATGTTAAAAAAAAGTCCTTAGCAAATTAATTGTAGAGGGCATTTACAGAAACCTGTAGTTAATATTATACTTAATGGAAATAGGCTGAATGCTTTCCCCTAAGGCATCTCCTAAGGGAGTTTTCCTCAGAGTTTTTTATTATGAATGTAGGCATGTGAGGACATCCAAATGGACTGACTGTAAACATAAGAAAAGATTTTTCACTTATTATCAGGGAATTAAAATTAAAACCACAGTCAGATACCCCTATGCATTCATCAGAATGACTATAATGAAGCAGACTGATAATACAAGTATTAGAGATACTGTGCATGGGGGAAAGTCCCATTTACAGGTGGTGGTTACAT
The DNA here is from genome assembly GCF_023721935.1 of Panthera uncia. Classification (NCBI taxonomy): domain Eukaryota; kingdom Metazoa; phylum Chordata; class Mammalia; order Carnivora; family Felidae; genus Panthera; species Panthera uncia. The sequence goes on along the minus strand of NW_026057582.1, from coordinate 110,675,014 downwards.
AAATTAGTACATCTGCTTTAGCAAGCTGTTTGGCAGTATCTGCTGAGGTTATACATGTGTAGTTTATAAGCCTGTGTTTTCACTCTCAAAATGCATATACATATACCAAAAGTTTTGTGCGTAAATGTTAACAATGGTTAAAAACTAGAAATAACTGTAATGTCTATCAGTAGTGCAGTGGGTGAATAAATTGTATGTAAATACTTTACAGCCAATCAAAAGACAAGGTATCAGAATGGGTAAAAAATCAAGGTCCATCTATATCCTACTTACAAGAGACTCACTTTAGACCTAAAGACACCTACAGATTCAAAGTGAAGGGATGGAGAGCCATATATCATGCTACATGTTAATGGATGTTAAAAGAAAGCTGGAGTAGCCATATTTATATCAAACTAGATTTTAAAACAAAGACCGTAACAGATGGAGAAGGGCATTATATCATAATTATGGGGTGCCTCCATCAGGAAGATCTAACAGTTGTAAATATTTATGTCCCCAACTAGGGATCATCCAGGTATTTACATCAATTAGTAACAAAAAGAAACAAACTTACTGATAATACCATTAAAGTAGGAGACTTTAAAACCCCACTTACAACAATGGACACATCATCTAAGCAAAAATAAACAAGGAAACAATGGCTTTGATGACACACTGGACCAGATGGACTTAACAGATATACTGAGAACATTTCATCCTAAAGCAGCAAAATACAAATTCTTATCAAGTGCACATGGAACATTCTCCAGAAAAGATCACATACTCGGTCACAAATCAGCCCTCCGCAGGTACAAAAAGATCGAGATTATACCATGCATATTTTCAGATCACAACACTATGAAACTTGAAGTCAACCCCAAGAAAAGATTTGGAAAGCCCTCAATATATGGAGGTTAGATAGCATCCTACTAAAAATGAATGGGTTAACCAGGAAATTAAATAATTTTTTTTAATGTTTATTTTTGAGAGAGTGAGAGAGAGAGCACAAGCAGGGGAGTGGCAGAGACAGAGGGAGACACAGAATCCAAAGTAGGCTCCAGGCTCTGAGCTGTCAGCACAGAGCCTGACGCAGGGCTTAAACCCACAAACCATGAGGTCATGACCTGAGCCGAAATCGGATGCTTAACTGACTGAGCCATCTAGGCACCCCTGTATGGTTCTATTTATATTTGTAAACATATGAATCTTAAGTGGTATGAAAAGTTAGGAAAATGGTTAAATTTGGCAAGGGCGTCTGAATTGTAATTGGGAAGAGGAGATGGGAAGGATTTTGGACTGCTATTAATGTGTGTAAGAATCCATATGTTCCTGTTAGGTAGCGTGCTTGTTAACCATGCTACAAAAGAGAAGAAACAGAATCATACAACTCCTTGGGGGTGACCTTCATTTAGCAATTACTTCCTTGTGAAATTATTAATTAAAAGGAAATAATAAATTTTCTTTTCAGATTTGCATGTCATCCTTGCACATGTGCCATGCTAATCTTCTCTGTATCATTCGAATTTTAGTATATGTGCTGCTGAAGTGAGCATAAGCATATGCCTTTCCCAATTAGCATAACTATCACTTATACACTACCATTCTTCTTTACAGGTTAATTATAATAATAATAATAATAATACCCAAAGAATGATAAAAATCACAAAATCACCAATTTGCAAAACCACCATATTTGCAGAGAAGTGTGTGAATGTTATCAGTGTTTTTCCTTGGTGCCTAAATACTGCTGTGTAGAAACTTATTCGGGGGCCTCATTTTGAAAAACAGTTTAAAAGCAAATATTTCCCAGTATAGAGAAAAAGTTAAAAACAATAGGGGCTTAATGACATCGTTTTAGTTGCTCAAGGCCTGCGCTTTGACTTTTTTAAGTCTTGAAATTTGAAACTTTTTTTTTTAACGTATTGTAGGAGTTCCCCCCCCCCCCAACTCCACCAAGGGTTTTATTTTACCAAAGTACAGTGTGTATGAATTCCATATGATATCAGTGAATACTGTAGGTGATGGTTTTTTTCTTTTCCCAGACATTGCTTCATTAAATTCATTGTTGATAATCCAACAAATACTCAGTTCTTTTTGATGATTTAGGGTAATGTGGGAGAAATTAGGCTTCTTCATTTTGCATTTTTCCTTAGTGCAGTCCACAGATAAGGTAGCTAAAACAAATTCAGCCCTAAATTTTCACCTGAGTGGTATTACAAATAGCATTCTAACAAAAAAATTTGGTTACATGTATGTTTTAATGAAAACAGACATAGACTGTATGAAGGTTTTATACCACCGAAATTAAACATTCTTCTATTGTGTAGATTAGCAATTTAAAAAAGAAAAGTTTAGAAAGTTCTTTTAAGCCTGGCAAAAGCTTTCCAGTCTTTATTATATACCAATTATTTTCTGCGAGATGAATAAATTATGAATTTATTTCCTAGGAGGAGTATAGAACTGAAGGTATCAGCTGGCACAATATAGATTATATTGATAATACCTGTTGCATCAATCTTATTAGCAAGAAACCAACAGGACTGCTCCATCTTTTGGATGAAGAAAGCAAGTGAGTATGATTCTTTCAATTTTGCTGTTGGCCATTTGGGATTTTCATGTCTTTTTATTAACTGTGAAGTTTTCTTCTTACATAATGAAATAATGAGCCAAAGTTTCCCTTGTATGCATTTTATTATGTGTGTGTGTTTCTAGGAAAATTGGATGTACTTCAGCATTGAATGCATTCTTTCCTTGAGTTTTTCCAGATTTCTTCTACTGAGTTTCTTTGACGTTAAATTTGTTAGCATATTTTTTGTTGTTTTCCATGTTCTTCTCTTCCTGAATTGGGTTTTATATAAGATATGTTTGTAGTTTTCATGTTTATCAGCAAAGAATATCATGATAGATTAGTGATGTCTGTCACAGCTGTGCAACTGTAAATAGCAATATAGGCCAAGTATTTGACATCCTTTTTACCACTGTATAGTATACCAAACTTATATATAAGCTTCAGAAATAAAATTTCATATAGCATCCTCCACAGTGTTTTCAGTGCTCTATAAGATATTATCTAAAGTAAAATTTTCTTATGAGATGGCGAATCTAGAACTGGAGAAACTGAAGTGATGGGGAGTATTTAAGTTTTCTGTCACTTTTCAGTAAAATGTTTAGTAATTAGGTCACCTGATGTCTAGCTTAACATTATACCCATTGAACTAAGATATAAAATATTGGGAATTCACTATCATAGGTGGGATGACTATACATCATCAGGCTTGAATAGGACAATCTGAAGTTTATGCCTGTTGTCCAGTTTAGTTATTAAAGGTGCCTACTTTTACTTACAGATATCCTGGTTTGTATGGTAGGTTGTAGGTCACACTACTAATATGCCATAAACATTCAGAATTGCTCTCTACCAATCTCATGGTCTTTAGATTGAGCCTGTGTCAGCCTCCAGGCTGAGCGTGTAACTTGTTAGGGATTCTCTATCCTCCTCTCTCTGCCTCTCTCCGCCTCTCTCCTGCAACTACGTGCTCTCTCTCTCAAGATAAACATTAAAAAAAAAAAAAAAAAAAAAGAATTGATACCCAAAAATATAAAGTAATACAGCAGATTGCAAAATAAATTGAAAAGGAGAATGTTACCAGTTACACCTTCCTACTTTATCACTAGTCTGTTTCTATTAATTTAAATGAATTAAAATACAATTAACACAAAAATATTTTATATCCAAAGTTGTGTAAAAGTTTTTTGTATTGCTCTATATGTCCTGAAACATATACTATCTTTTATAAAATTGTAAGGTCAGTGGTTCTTAGTTGTGCTCACATACCTTACCTCTGGTGTATTTTATTTTGGAAAGCTTCATAGGTGATTTTGATATTCGGTGTTGAGAACTACTGTGGTTGATGTTAAAATGCAGTTCTTTTTTTGAGGTATTTTATGATAACAAAAAGAACAAAGTGTAAGCAATTCTAGAAAAAGATTATACAGGTATCAAATGATGGATTTGAGATTCAGATACTCCAGGTATTTCTAACTAATTAGCTTGTGCTTTTAAGTATTGTCCTATAAAGCTTCTTCATAATGCTCAGGCTGTAGAGTCAGAATTTCGAGGTTGCATTCCATCTCTATTAACTGCCTTTGGCAAATCTCTGAATGTTCTTGGTCCTTGTTTTTTTTCATGTAAAAAGCAGATGATGATGATGAGAAATGATAATGCTATGTGCTATATATCTTAAGGTGGTTGTAAGTAGCAGTTGAGATAGTGTATAATTAAAACATGAATGGAGAAAAGGGTTGTTGTCTGGCCTATCATTCTTTACTCAAAATATTTTGAGTTCATATCTTTACAAAGACTGTATTTTCCTGGTCAGTTGCTACCTCCCATAGATATAAATATTACCCAATAAGAGACTGTCAACTCTTTGCCATTACTCAAAAGTTCCTGGGTGTAAGCCATGTGGCCAGAAATTACAGAGAGACAGATTTTGGCTCAATGTAAGGAAGAACTTACTAGTCAGTAGAGCTGATTAGCAGCTGCTTTATAAAGTAATAAAATTTCCCAAAATCATAATTATTTTGCATCATCTGTAGTTGGGAGACTGGACTGAATAACCTCTTAATTGTCCCTTCAGCTATACTTCTATATTCAGTCCTCCACAAAATTTTTTTATAAACCCTAGTATAATTTTCTTCATTTCTCTATCAGTCCTGTTGTTCTTACCTCCTTTTGTAAATGGACCACTTTGTCTCTATGCGTTAACATCCCAGAAGATGCAAAGGCATGAAATGTTTTCTCTCTGCCAAAATGGGTTGAAAACAGTCACATTTAAGAAGAGCTATTTGGGGACCACTTTATAAAGTAGTTTTCTTGTAAGAACTGTTTTGTTCTATAGGGAGTGTATAACTTGAAATCTATCCTTAGTGGTGTTTCTCCTTCATTCAGTGTTATTTTACTGCTTTAGGTGAATGGGTTTGAAGTCAGAAGTCTTGTTTAATTTTGTCTTGCTATCTCTGGGCTGTTTGACCTGGGCAAGTTATTTAAGCTTGATTGTAAAGGATGCAGTGCGAAGTTTAGAAAGAAGGAGTAGAATAAGCAAAGTTAGGTATGAGCAGGATGTTAGGAGTGTTACCAGTCTTTCCTACAGTATTCAAAGTGTGATCTGTTGATGGCAGGACTCGCAGCACCTTGAAGCTTGTTAGAAATGCAGAATCTGAGACTTCGACCCCAGACTCTTTTAACAAAATGAAGTTAAGATCAGAGCATTCATTTAGGACAGCATTTCATGAGTCTTGCCTGCTCATAAGAATTACCTGGAGAACTTGGAAGTAGTACTGATCATCACCACCCTAGCGTCAGTTCAGTAGAATCACAGGAATGGGGTCTAGGCCTTGGTATTTTTGCAAGCTAAAGACACAGAGAGGCACTAAGGCTATCCTGGCAGATAGCCTTTGGGGAACACTAGATGGAAGAGCTTTGACATGCACAGTAATGTATGATATTTGTCTCTGTTCCAAGCTCTTTTGCTTGATATTGTAGTGTGTATCTATAGGTGTGTATTGAATGCAGAAAATATGGAGAGCTTCCCTTTCTATCTTTCCTTGTTTGGAATAAAAACTGTTTTCATGTATGTTTTCCTTTGAAATTTTTTTTTCTCCACTTAAAAGTAGGAAAAAAAATCATAAGCTTTTTGATTACCCAGGGGATTATCCAGAGACCATGAGGTGTGAGTATCCTTTCTGAAGAAAAGCATCCTGTGCTGTGGATAGTGAAGCATTAAGTTTGCAGAGTTTGAGTTTGTCTAGGGTTAGGAGCTTGGATTCTGTCTCTTTGCCTTGGTGATCCATAAATTTTCCTGAGTAGGGGAGGCACATGATTAAAGCAGTATTCTAGGAAAATTTGTTATTTTGGTTTGGTGACTTGAAACAAAGTTTAAAGTCACTGACACTTGTAGAGGCTGTTGCTGTACTCTCTGTTTGAAATTGTAAAAGTTATAGTCCATTCTAGAATGGCTTTAGAGTTCTAGAATGGACAGGAAGAGGTGGACGGTGGAGATGTTTTGAGGAAGGGTTGGTATTGAATGCAAAAGCAGGCCTAGGTGGATAGAAAAATGGCAGTGTTGGCAACTTAAGAAATGAGGTGACATTTATGTCCTTCCTATAGGATGCCAGCTAGTGTTGGATGTTTTTAGTAGTTTTATTTGATTCTGCTAACACTGTGATACCTCATTGTACTCATTTGTGGAAGCTAGCTGGTTCTTGAAGCTTACTGAATTCAGGTCACTGACAGAACTGGTAATCTAAACAATGACTAACACCAAAGGCCATTCTCCTTCTTCATTTTAATACATTTACATAATTGTTTTCCTTATAATTTTGGAATCCTTTTTACACATTAGATTTTGTATTCATCATCTTTACAACCTCATGTCACATTATTTCTCATTACTTCAGCTACTATTAAATGAAACTATTCTCTGAAAGATACTTGCTTTTTCTGTTTTGTCAGTGATATTTCCTTTATTAATAAACTCCACCTTTAACATTTAGCTCATAATTGCCTCGTGTATCTTCGTTAAACCTTTCCATTATTTCCAACCACTAGTGATTTTTTCCTCTTCTGAGCTTTTATATTCTTGTATTTGCTATCATGTATTTATTTCCTTTTCTTTTTCTTTTTTTAAATTTAATGTTTATTTATTTTTGAAAGAAGAGAGAGAGAGTACAAGTGAGGGAGAGGCAGAGAGAGAGGGAGACACAGAATTTGAAACAGGCTCCAGGCTCTGAACTGTCAGCACAGAGCCTGACGCAGGGCTTGAACTCACGAACCGCAAGATCATGACCTGAGCTGAAGTCAGACACTTAACTGACTGAGCCACCCAGGTGCCCCTATCATGTAATTATTTTTAATAGGTATCATTTGAATGATCCCTAGATATGAAATGCTCATCAGTGAGTATAAACCCATTGATGTATATTTGAAATAATAATAGATATAGTATAAAATTATATAGTAACTGATATAGGTATGAAAATTGCTACTTAATTTATATATCAAGAAATAGGAAAACAGAAAATGACTTATGGATTTAAAGGATCTATCAAAACTGGGAGATCATTTTGTTTTTGGAAGTTCTTGGCCCCAAACAGTGGATCATTTGAGTTTTATTTGGTGAGTTTAATGGTAGTGTCACACAATGCAACCTAAGCTAAAAGTTTAAAGACTTGAGTTTATTTCTCAGTTCTGCTACTTGCCAAGTGTGAGTTTGGGCAAATCATAAATTTTGATCCCTCATCTATAAAACATCAATCCTTGTTACATTCACTTTTTAGCTTGTTATAAGAATCAGATTAGAGAATATAATTTGCTCTTTGTAATTTGCTAAATGGGTTAGATGGCAATGTAATTATAAGGGTTTTTTTTTTTTTTAAGATTATTAACTGTTGCATCTTTCTTTAGTATTTTTGCTTTTGTTTTTAATTCAGCTTTCCACAGGCTACAAATCAAACATTGCTAGATAAATTTAAGCATCAACATGAAGAGAATTCTTACATTGAATTTCCAGCTGTGATGGAGCCTGCTTTCATTATAAAGCATTATGCCGGGAAAGTAAAATATGGGGTAAAGGTCAGTAAATTTCTCATTAAAATGCCTTCAGGGTAAAAGTGTGTTTACTGTATTATCATTCCTGTCACACTGCTTTCTTTGTAGTTTATGGAAGCTCTTGATCAGTAACAATTAGAGACATTTTGTAAGAATACTACTAACCCTCGTATCCTACCTTGCAATGTATTACTGTCTTATGTGGTATTTTTCTTGGCTTCTTCCTATAGATAAACTTGATATCAGTCCCTTCAAATAGTTTTCTGAATATAAAAGAATAGGTAGCATAAATATCTCTTAAACCCACTATTTCATTAAGTGGTTTGATGAATTTTTCTCTTCCCTACATCCATGAAGCTTGACAGAAGATTTTGTCTTCATGCACCATTAGGTATTTGTGAGTTTGCATTCCTAATGCATATATTGAAACTCTTAACTCCTGCAGAGGGGAACCTTCATAATTGTGTCCATTTCCTGTTTGTAATTAGTGAGCCCATTACCCTTCAACCACTTGATGTTTAAGCCTACCATTTAAGATAATTTCCCAGGCAAGGCAATGATGTTTTGGAGAAAAGTGGAGCAATAAGCTTTCTCTTGGGTCTTGAGATTAGAGTCACAACTGAGATCACTCATTCATTCATCAATGATTCACTTATTTAGGAAGTGTCTGTTAAATACAGGCTATGTGTCAGACACTGTCCCTGGTGTTTGGAATGGCTTAGTGATAAACTAGACAGACCTGTTCTAGGCTCATGCATGTGTGTGTGTGTGTGTGTGTGTGTGTGTGTGTGTGTGTAAGTGTAATATAGATAAATGGGTATTGCTATAAATAAATGAATGAGTTCTATGAGAACTAGTAGTCAAATAGTGGATTTTGAATTTGGAGATCCATGAATACCTCTCTGAAAACTTAAATATTGAGAGTTAACCTGAAACAAGCATTACCTTGGTGAGGAGTTGAGATGATGAATATTCTAGGACATGAGGTGGGAAAGAATTAGTATGTTAAAATAATTGAAAACAGGCTAGTGTTACTAGATTATGGTAAGCAAGGGAGATAGTGGCATGAAATGAATTTAGAGAATGGACAGCAAGTTAATTCATAGCTTTTAGGACAAGTTAAAGGTGTTTGTTTTTTGTTGAACTTATTATGGGGAGCAATGAAAAGATTTTAAACAGGATGTGATTCGTGTTTTTTAAAGATTGCTTTGATTCCTTTGAGGAGAAGGAATAGCAGAGGATGAGAGAGGAAGCTGGGAGATCAGTTAGGAGCTTTTTTAAATAGTTGAGGTGAAATGTTAAGGTAAACTGAACCACCAGGGTGACAGTAGAGATGTAGGAGATCTAGATGATTAAGAAAAAATTTTGGAGGTGTAATCAGTAAAACCTGATTGATTTATTCTAACCTATCAGATAGGTTGAAAGTAAGTGACTTCTGACTGTAACTGATGGGTGAATTTGAGGTGCTGTTTCCTGAGATGGAAAAGACAGGAAGGAACAGATTTTAGAACAAACATAAAGAATAACAGAATAGGGGTGCCTGGGTGGCTCAGTTGGTTAAGCACCTGACTTCGGCTTATTAGGTTATGATCTCACAGTTCGTGAGTTCAAGCGATGCGTGGGGCTCTGTGCTGACAGCTCAGAGCCTGGAACCTACTTGGGATTCTGTGTCTCCCTCTCTCTCTGTCCCTCCCCTGCTCACACTGTGTCTTTAAAAATAAATAAATATTGAAAAAAAAAAAAAAAGAGTAACAGAATTGAGTGGTGGCTACCAGGGCTGGGGGATGGAGGAATTGAGATGTTGGACAAAGGATACAGACTTGTAGTTAGAAGATGAATAAGTTCTGGAGCCCTGATGCACAGCATTGCAATTATAATTAACATTGTAATAATAGCATTGTCTTCAAAGTTGTTAAGAGACCAGATTTTAGATGGTCTCACCATAGAAAAGAAATGATAAATTATATGACCTGATGGAAGTGTTAAGTAATGCTATAGTGGTAATCAAACTGCAGTGTATAAATGTATCAAATTAACATATTATATACCTTAAACATTACATGTCAGTTTTATCTTATGTAAAAAAAAGATTTTAAAAATACAGTTTAAAACAAAAACCAGAAATCTTGAGCTATATATAGTGAGGTGCATAAAATACATAAATCTAAAGTATACAGATTTCTATCAGGCCCCTCCCCAGCTCATTCTCCCCCACTTAGAGGTAACCACTATCCTCATTTTTTATCCTTTGTTTTACTTGTTATTAAATTTCATATAAATGGAATTATATATACACTTGTATGGATTGTTCATCCATATTATCAGATAGGTTGAAATTAAAAGTATGGAAAAATATATACCACACAAACCCTAACTAAAAGAAAGCTGATGTATAATTATGTTATTATCAAAGTAGACTTTAAAGCAAGAAGTATTACTAAAGATAAAGAGGCACATTTCATAACAATAAAAGGGGCCAGTTTGACAGGAAGACACAATCATCAAAAGTTGCATGTACCTAATGATTTGATTCGGTACATAAAAAGCAAAGTGAGAAAAAAAGTAGAACTAGAAAAATCCATCTGGTTGTAGATTTTTATTCATATCTCTTAGTAACAGAATAAGCAGACACAAAATCAGTAAAAACAGAAAAATTGAAAAACATTGTTAAAAACTGACCTGCTTGGTATATTATAAGGATAAGTAGGCAGTCTTTGGGTGTTCAGAAATTAAGCACAGTCCTTCTATGTAACCCATGAGTCAAAAAAGAAATTACAATATAATACTAAGTTCAAACTGAGCATGAATGAAAATACAACATATCAAAATTTGTAGATTTGATAGTAATTGGTAGGATGCATTTAAAGCAGTGATTTATAACTTTAAATGCATATATTAGGAAGAATGATTGAAAGTAATTAACGTTCCGTTTCAAGAAACTAAAAAAAGAACAGGAAATTAACCCTACTGCTCCAAATTAGAAGGAAATAATAAAGGGAAGATCAGAAATCAATGCAGTAGAGAACAAACATACAAGAGAGAAATTACCAAAGCCAAAAATTAGTTTCTTAAAAAGATAACAGAAAATAATCTAAGTAAAAGGTAATAGAAAATACCTGATAACAGAAAAATATTTAAAAATTACAAATATCAGAAAAGAAAAAGAGGACTTAACTACATACTCAACAGATATTAAAAAGATCTGAACATATTTTGCCCATAAACTTGTTAACATGAAAATGGAAAATTCCGTGGGAAACACACATCATCAAAACTGACACTAAAAATACAGGCAAACCCGGGATTCCCACTTCTGTTAAACAATTTAAATCAGTAGTTTAAATCTTTCCCACAAAGGAAATTCCAGGCCCACATGATTTTACTGGTGAATGCTTACAAACATTTAAGTAATACTAGTCTTGCTCATTCTCTTTCAAGTTTGAGATCCCTTTAAGATGTATAAGTGGATCTCAAACAAGAAAGATCTGAGGTAGAAATACAGATTTGGGCCTCATCATATAGATAATGTTTAAGGTCATTATTATGGTTGAGATCAATCACCTTACATCAGATAAGAATTTCAAAAATGGAACCAGCAGTAGGGACTGAGAATGCACAGCACAAAAGGTAAGTAGTAAATCACAAGATGTGTTGTTATAGAAACCAAGAAGAAAATGTCAAGAATGATATGATCAGTTTATGAAATGTACTTAGAAATCTGGAACTCTGAAGACATAGGAGACCATTGCATTTGGAAAATGATGGTCTCCCATCAATATTTAACAGTCATCGTGGAAAAGATTTCTAGAATTTTATGTTGGTACCATATAGTTGTTAATAGGATGGGATGGTCTTTGGTATAGAACAGACTAGTGTTTCAGTTCCTGTAGTTTGACCTTCTTTATCTTTCTATTTACTTATCAGTAAAGTATGGTTTATAATTATTCTGTGTTATTAAGTACTTGTTAGAATTGAATAAGTTATGTATAGTCCTTAACTTAGTGCCTGGCATCTTGTCTCCCATTGTAGGTATTAGCTGCTGCTGGTGGTGGTGGTGATTTGAATTTGTAAATTCTAACTCAGTTTTACTAACTTTTATAATATATACTTCTGCTCAAAAGATGGTTAGGGGAAAGCCAAGGACCAAGATTTCTGGCTTGTTTTCCCTGTTCTATTCTCAAGAGAACAAAGAACAGGAAAAGAAACCCCTAAAAGTTAATAGGATGAGTCCACACTGCCTTCTAGAAAACATCATACTAGGCGTGCTCCTCGTAGAAGTCTGAGTTAGAGCTGTTCTGTGAAGTTGCACCAACTCCAGGTGATTTACTCACCAAGTTTTAATCCTTTAATCTGGGTGTGTTGGACTATACATATCAGTCTAGAACCTTCTTCCATGAGTATAAGCTTTTTGTCCTCTTTATCTTTGTGTGGAGTATTTTAACCCATTTTCTTCTGATATTCCCTCCGACCTCCATTGGCAGGTGGTTTTTACTGCCTGTTTATGCTCTTTAGGTAAAAACTCTGTGGATAATGATATCCATATGTATTTTCTGAAGTCTGTATAGGATTCGTAGATGCATATATTCATCTGCCTACTTGATGTCTGTATGCAGACATAGTACAGTGGTTATGAGTGGTTGTCTTTGAATCCCTGTTCTACTTACTGTGTGATAGGGACCAAGATAGTTAACCTCTTTGTGACTGAGATTCTTCATCTATAAAATAGGAATAATAGTAATATTCTCTATCTTAAGGAGTTGTTAGGTGGATGAAATGAGCTTAAATGAGATAGCACATGTAAAATGCTCAGAGGAGTGCCATGTACATAATAACCATTCAATAAATGTTACTTACTGCTATCTTTATCCTCACCATCTCAGGCTTCACTTGTACAAAACTAATCTCTTGGTCTCATTTCCTTTCCCTAAACCTTCTCTTTTCTCTGTGCTTATCCATATCAATATGGCACCTCTATCCACCTAGTTACTTAAACCCAAAATATAGGTGTTACGCTTATTCCCTCATTTTCTCACTGGGGCCTAATCCACCAGCAAATTACCAGCCTTACTTCCAAAACATATCCCAAATGCAATAACTATTTTCTCTTTACAGTATTACCACCAGTGTAGTCTAAAGTCACAATTAGCTCTTACCTGGAATATTGTAGTAGCTGTTCTCCTTTTTTTAATTCTTTGCACAAATTCATTCCCTCTGCAACATCCAGTGTTGTTTATAAAACAACATTTAGCTTATGTTATTAGCCTTCCATTGGCTTTCCTTTACACTTGAATAAAACCCAAACTCCCAACTCAGGCTTACGTAACCTATTTATTTGCCAAATCTTCCACCACTCTCACCCTTGCCCAGAATGCTCCAGCCTCTGGTTTTACTGGTTATCTCCTAACTGGTCCAGTTCATCACCACCTATGGGTAGTAGGTGTTTCCTTTGCTTAGAACACTGTTCCTTGTCTTATGTCTGCCTCCTTTTTATTGTTCAACTCTCTGGTCATTTTATATAATACCCCTTCAGAGAGGCTCAATGTTTAACAAGCTGCAATAAAATAATTGAATATTCACTCTAAATGAAATGTATTATAGAATTCAGTAGTTTTAGGGTTGGATGGGACTTTATAGAAGGTATCTGATCCAGTTAGTTACCTAGAACAGAAATCACTTCTATAGTCCTTATTTAGCCACTTTTCAGACATGTCACCCATTGTCTTCTTGGTTTCATATTTTTTTCAGAAATAACATTGGTACTTTTTTCATGTAGGATTTCCGGGAAAAAAATACAGATCATATGCGCCCTGACATTGTAGCTCTTCTGAGAAGTAGCAAGAATGCATTTATCTCTGGGATGATTGGAATTGATCCTGTAGCGGTTTTCCGATGGGCAGTTCTCAGAGCTTTTTTCAGAGCCATGGTTGCTTTCAGGGAAGCTGGGAAAAGACACGTTCAGAGAAAAACTGGTAAGCAGTAGATATTAGTATTCTACCATATTTCATCTTTTAATTTTTTACCTTTTTAAAATAGAGATATCATAATTTTGTTCTCTTCTGTTTTCTTACCATATCCTAACATCATTTTCAGATCTTATTAGTTCTAGTGAACTTTATATGATTAAGTGGATATATGGTGTTTGTGTGTATATATGTGTTGGTACATTTTTATTAATAAATCCTGAGAGGAGTAATGTATGTAAGACACCTGGTATTTAATAGGCATTTAGTAAAACATTGGTAAAATTTTTCAACAAAAAAACAAAATGATACTTACCATTATTTATATAGAATTAAATATTGATACCTTTTTCTATTTTCTTCTTAGGCCATAGTTTTTACTCCAAATGAAACATAATTTAATGTGGAAGAATAAATCAGGAGATAGAAAAATTGGGATAGAGGTAGGGTAGTCTAGTTAGAGATAACCTGGCTTCAGTAATCAGTCAAGTGTCATTTCTTCTCTTGAAGAAGGTTTTGTGACTATTTGAAGAAGTTTTTCTTCAAAATATTACCTTCAAAATTGTGGGGTAAAGTCAGATAATAATGATACATATAAAATATCTGTTTACAAATGTTACATTTCTTTTCTTCCCACCCTTTAGTTCATTGAATTTTACTTTGAAATTTAGAAATGAATGAAGCAGGATACTTTTTCTGTGTCTTTTCCCCTTAAATCATAAAATGCCATATTTCACATTCTTTGGGAGGACATCTTCATAAGCACTTGCCACTTAATGGAAACCACACTGTTGTTTGCTGTAGCTCTAGCCTTAGATAGACCATTGCTGCATAGTGAGGATTTTCTAATATATATGTAGTGATTTAAAATAAGTTTTTCTGCCCAGAGAAGCTTCAGTAGAAGTTCTCTAGGACACATCTGTGCTTTCAGGACCCCCAGACTTACATATATGGCTTTTTGGTATGTGTACTAGCAGTAAAACTTTTAGGTTCAGCTTTTATATATTTCAGGTGAATACATATATTTGGGAGATTGTATTTCTAAAATGAGAGAAAAATGCTAATCGAGCTTAGCTTCTGTTTTTCAAATTATAATATGTGCAAACTGGCCTTTGTAGGTAGAGAGAAATACAGTTTTTTGGAAAATAAAAGGAATATCTTAAACCTGCTTTGTCTTTTACAAAATTATTTTTAAGAGGCTCTCTTTGAAAAAAGCTTTAAGGAAAGATTTTTTTCCTTTAAGATATGTTCTTATTTATTACAATTGATTTATTAATTTTGAAAATTTTAAAAATTGGTAAGTATCCTGCTAAGGTATAACTAAGCGAAGAGACTTTTCTTGTATTTACTATTGAAAATATTGCTTTCTGTAAACATTATTCACATTGTTTGTATGTTCCTTTGGCATTTAAAATATTATTTGTGAAAGCTGATTGTAGGTTTATTATTATCAATTTGTACAAAGATATGTAATGTTATTAATGATCAGCAAAATGATACTGTGTTATTTCTACTTTGATCATTTCTAAATTCTTCTTATTTTTTAATCTATTTTTCCTTTCTGGCCAGCACAGAGCTTCCATATAATAAACTTTTTGAAAGCTCTTTTATTTTGGGATATAACATGCATGCATACCGAAAAGTGTGCCCCCCAAAATGTATAGCTCAATGAATTATCACAAAGTGAAAACACCCCTGGAACTACCACCTAGATTAAGAAGTAGAATATTACCAACAACCCAGAAATCGCATTCGATTAACTTCTTAAATTTCATTTTTTCTCAAGAAAAAGAAATTCCATAGTTCATTTGTATTTTGAGGCAATGATGGAACAGACTTGTTACAGGAAATAATTGTATTACAGTATATTAGTGTCAGTGCAAGTATTTAGCTTTTTTGCTCCTTCCACATCTCTCACCACTTACTGTTCTCTGATGGGTTTAGGATAAAAGGATGCCATTAAATTAGAACATTGTAGCATTGCAAAATGAAAACTATTGGAATAACTGAAAATGGATTAGTAGTAGATTCAGAACTTTTATAATGACCATAAATAGTGTGCAGACATGTGAAAATGAAATAGGAATTAGAGATTATTTAAGTAGAAGTGGAATATATGGATGGCAGAAGGTAATCAAGTTCAGATTTTGAATAAGAGGTCAAAGATAATAATACTTTAATGAAGAAAGAAGATGTAGACTGCAGAAGTACAATATATTTTTCACTTCCTTTGAGAGTATCTGTATAAAAAAATTTTAGTGACTCTTAGCTAAACTGGCAACAGTTTAACTTGATTGCCAACAATAGTTGATGGTAAACTAAAAAATTTTGGATTTTCTTATGGAAATCCCTGACATCCTTTTTCATCATCAAGCAAACCAAACACAAATGAGAATATCAAATTAAAATCTACTTTTTGACTATTGTATACAGACTTCCAAATGAAAGGACACAGTGCTATTTGTTTAATACTTTTAAATAATAACTAATTCAATTTAACTATTCTTTTCAAGGATAAATTTGTTAAAATTGTGTAATGTATATTATGGTAATCAGGAAACCATAAAATGTCCTTAATGGAGTCTATAAGTAGGCCATCTGAGTAAAGGTACATGTTGGCCCTGAGAAATAGTAATGATTTGTCTGGTCAGCAGTGAGGTATGAGAGAACAGACATTCCAGTAGTGTCATTCACCTTGCCTCTTCCTGAATAAGAAAGATTCTGGAAGAGAATAGGAGAGATCATAACTTGACCATGAATTATGCAGTATGTAGAAGCGAGTGCAGTGATGTTTTATGCAGCTCTTTTGGAGAATTTTAATCAATCTAAAACAGCTAGACAGAAATGGGGAGTTCAGTTGTGGTATAGGGAAAAGAGGCAAGAACAAGAGAGTTCAAAGTGTAAGTTTTTTCTTCATCTATAGGAGAGAAGCTGAAGTCATTCATATAGTTTTCACAGAGAGCTATAATGGTTTCCACATAACCTGCCCCACATAACCTGTTCCTTTTCCCCACCCACTCAGTGGATTGCATGACTCTAATGTGCTATCATTTCTTTCTAAGTGGGAGAAGGGTAAGGGTTCCATGGACCATCTATTTCCAGAAATGACCAGGTACTAAAACTGATTTTGATATCACCAAGGGTCTAGGATCTCTATGCAGTACTCTGTCCACAGTTCTTTCCCAAATTTAAATGTACCCTTAATTTAAGACAATTAAATGGATTTCTATGAACAAAATAAACTCTGAATATTTTTTATAAATCACTTCTGTATCAGGCACTGTAGTATGGTGGTTTAAGAGTAGTGTCTTAGATGGAATGTCAGTGAAATGGTAGAATAGGAACCTCTTCCATAAAAGCAACAAAAATACTTGCAGAAAATGTCAGAATAACTTTGTCAGAACTCAGGAAATTTATCAAAGGCCTGTAGTAATCTAGAAAGTGTTTATGCAAGAAAAAAGGCTGAATATTGGTAAAGACAATGCACTTTGTAGCCTTTTAATTTACACTGTTTGCATTCTTCCCTCCCCAGCTCCCCTTGATAGCCTTGAAAACCAATAGGTCAGAAACACATTGAATATCATCAGTTTGACAGCCATTACAGGTAGTAGATGGAGGCTGGAGGTCCTTCAAAAGCCCCATTTCCAGAGAATTATATTCAGCATATTAGGTGGTTCCCTGGAAAACCTGACACCCACTTGCTTCTTTAACCTGACTCAGAGCTTGCCCAGTGTGAATAGCCTTTTATGTAGGGGTGATGTCCAAAAATAATCAGAAGTACTTGTTGAACAGTGCAACTCCCTGCTAGTAGTAGATAGCAGTTGGGGCAAAAACTAAAAAACTTAAAAGGAAAAGCTGGGAAATGAGGTCTCCATAGTAATGGCTTTGAAAATTTCCTGTGTCTTCATGGAAATCTAGATAGTCGTGTACATATATAGGGCTGTGTACATGCCCAGTCCTATGCATATGCTCAGGAAAGACCCAAGAAGATCCTTCTCTCTCACTTCTATGACCTTCAGGCTCTGTGCAAGCAGGAAGTAAAGGTGAGATCATATAAGACAGTTGTAAACTGCCTAGCAGATTAGCAGGGTGTTGAAGGTGTGCCCCAAAACACCTGCACAGTGAACTTTGACAAAGACGGGGAGGTTTATTGCTTCCAGGCATGTAGAAATATCTGCCTTCAGTAATTAGCTGAGCACCAAGCAGACTGATGAGAGATTTCTCTGTGGTCATATATGACAAAGAATACAAACTTTACAGAATTGGTTCAGGAAAGTCCCAGACGATAGCAACAGTTACATGAAACATTAAATCCTGGGAAGAAGGGAGAATCTGATTTCCAGAATTGCCGTGTTGTATTTTTAAAAATATTTGTGTTCCTACTCTTAAAAGTGTGAAGATATAAAAATATGAAATTTGTTATAAATTTGTTGCAAATTAAATGTTTTAATAAAACTCACAAAAATAATTCCTGTTCCTTGAGTGACATGTAAATGTGAAAAGAAGACCTTGAATTATTAAGTAAATAATTAAAAATATTGTTTAAAAAAATAAAGATGTTGTTCCACTCTCAAAAAAAATATCTGGTGTTCTATACACAATTATGGGATGTGCAAAGAAAAAATATGACTATTTTAAATATGTTCAAAGGCAACCATGTCTGAAGACTAATGCAAATTTTGAGAACAATGACCAAATATAAAATATTAATTTATATATGTATGAGAAATTCACTAGATTCAGCAACAGATTTGAACAGGCAGAGGCCAGAATCTGTGAACTTGAAGACAGATCAGTTGAGATGATCTGTTCTAAGGAACAGAAAGAAAAAAGAATGAATAAGAATGAGAAGAGCTATGGGACACCAGAAAGTACATTGATTTCTGGTAGTCCAGAAAGATAAGAGGGGCAGTAAACATTTCAAGAAATAATGCCAAAAACTCCTCAAATTTGATGAGAAAACTAATCTATATATCCAAGAGGTTCAAACTACAATGGTGAATTCAAAGAGATCCAAACTTAGATACATCATAATTGAATTGTCCTGAGAGAAAATATTGAGAGCAGCAAGAGAGAAGTAATTCATCATGTACAAAGTATTCTCAGCGAGAGTGACAGTTGATTCATCATCAGGAACCATTGAAGCTAGAGGGCAGTGGCTTGATATATTCAAAGTGCTGAAAGATAAAAGAGAGTCAGTCAAGAATTCTGTATTCAGCAAAATTGCCCTTCAAAGTGATGGTGAAATTAGGACATTCCTGGATAAACAAATCCTGAGCTACTGTTACTATCAGATCTGCCTCACAGGAGATACTACAGTGGGTTCTTCTGGTGGAAATGAAAGGAAACTAGACAGTAACATGAAATACTAAAGAGCACATTAAAGACAACTATAGAGTTAAATAAAAAATATAGTAAAAGTATATTTTTTACATTTTGTAACTCCCCCCCCCCCCAGTCTGATTTAAAAGACTGGTACAAAGCAATAATTATAAATCTCTGTTGATGGGCATGACATTTAAAGGTGTAAATTTGTATGATAATAGCATAAAGGAGGAGGAAGGGAATGGAACTATATAGGGGAAACATTTTAAAAAATCAATCAATTATTTTTGAGAGATAGAGCATGAGCAGGGGAGGCTCAGAGAGAGAAAGACAGAATCCCCAGCAGGCTGACTCAGCATAGAGCCCAGCACAGCGCTCAATTCCACAGCCATGAGATCATGACTTGAGTGGAAACTAAAGAGTCAGAAGCTTAACCAACTGAACCACCCTGGTGCACCCTGGGAAACATTTTTATATACTACTGAAATTAAGTGGTTTTTAATCCAGACTTGATTGTTATAAGATGCTAATTCTATATTCCCTTGGCATTTGTTAAGAAAATAACTAAAAAATGATGGTAAAATAAATGACAAAAAAGTAAGAATATACTAGAAAACATCTGTTTAATACAAAAGAAGATAGTAATGAGAGAAGAGGAGTGCAAATAATATGTCGTAAGACATATCTGGAGGGGCACCTGTGTGGCTCAGTAAGTTAAGTGACTTTGGCTCAGGTCATGATCTTATGGTTCATGAGTTTGAGCCCTGTATCAGGCTCTGTGCTGACAACTCCGAGCCTGGAGCCTGCTTCAGATTCTGTGTCTCCCTCTCTCTCTGGCCCTCCTCAACTCTGCCTTCCTCTCTCTCAAAAATAAATAAACATTAAAAAAAAGACATATGGAAACTCAACAGCACACTTCTAAAAGTTTATTTTTATTTTGAGAGAGAGCACATGAGTTGGGGAGAGGGACAGAGAGAAAAGAATCCCAAGCAAGTTCTACAGAGCTGGATACAGGGCTCAAACTTACGAACTGTGAAATCATGATCTGAGTTGAAATCAAGAGTCAGACGCTTAACTGACTGAGCCACCCAGGAGCCCCAAAGGAAGAGTTCTTTTTTTCTTTTTCTTTTTAAAGTTTTATTTTGAGACGGGTGGGGGGGGGGGGCAGAAAGAGAAGGAAGGAGAGAATCCCAACCAGGCTCTGCAGTGTCAGTGTGCCACTTGAACCTATGAACTTATGATCATGAGCTGAAATCGAGAGTCTGACGCTTAACTGACTGAACCACTCAGGTGCCCCAGGGTTGTTGTTGTTTTTATATTTATTTTGAGAGAGTGTGTTAGCAGGAGATTGGGGAGGAAGGGAGAGAAGGAATCCCAAGCAGGCTCTGTGTTGTTGGCACAGACATGGGGCTCGATCTCACGAACTGTGATCTCACTTCTTAATTACCAGTGGGTCAAGGAAGAAATCACAAAGGTAATTAGAAAACAGTTTGATGGTTATATGCTAACTAATTTGGATGTTAATTAAGGGTGCCTGGGTGGCTCAGTCGAGTGTCCGACTTCAGCTCAGGTCATGATCTCTTGGTCTGTGGGTTCGAGCCCCGTGTTGGGCTCCGTGCTGACAGCTCAGGTCCTGGAGCCTGCTTCGGATTCTGTGTCTCCTTCTCTCTCTGCCCCTCCTCTGCTCATGCTCTGTCTCTCTCTGCCTCTCAAAAATAAAGAAACGTAATAAAAAAAAAATTTGGATGTAAATTTAAAAAAATTAAGAAAAAAGAAAGAAAGAAAACAGTTTGATGGGGTGCCTGGGTGACTCAGTTGTTTGAGCGTCCCACTCTTGATATTGGCTCGGGTCATGATCTTGCAGTCTGTGGGTTTGAGTCCTGTGTCAGACTCTGCGCTGGTAGCACGGATCCTGCTTGGGATTCTTCCTCTTTCTCTGCCCTGCCCCTGCTTGCACTCTCTCTGTCTCTCAAAATAAGTAAAAACTTAAAATATTTTGAGATGAATGGAAGAAAATATACACCAAAACTTACTGGGATGCTGCTGAAACAATGCTTAGAGGTAAATTTATAGCTTCAAATATCTCTTAAAAAAGAAGAGGGGTGCCTCTTAATTTAACAGCTCCCAGTTGGAAACACTCAAATATCCATCAGTGGAAGAAAGGATAACCCATATTGTGATACATTCCTACCATGTAACATTATTCCTCAGTAAAAAAGAACAAACTACTCATACTCATAATGAGTCACAAAAACTGAGCAAAAAAAGCCAGGATATAACGCATATGATTTTGTTTAGTTTAAGAACAGGCAAAATAGTACATAGTGATAGAAACAATAACTTGATTGTTTCTGGGAGGACAAGAGTGGTATTGATTGGAAGGGGATGAAATAATGGAAATATGGATAATAGAAATCCTTAAAAAAATTTTTTTAATGTTTATTTTTGAGAAAGACAGAGACAGAGACAGAGTACAAGCAGGGGAGGGGCAGAGAGAGAAAGAGGGAGACTTAGAATCTAGAGGCTCCAGGCTCTGAGTTGTCAGCACAGAGCCTGATGTGGGGCTTGAACTCATGAACTGTGAGATCATGACCTAAGCCAAAGTCGGACACTTAACTGACCGAGCCACCCAAGCGCCCCTGGAAATCCTCTTGATTGAGGATTACATGGAAGTAAATATTTGTTTAAGCTTATCAAATTTAAACTTGAGATTGGTGGATTTTACTGTGTATGAGATATACCTTTATTATGGCCATAAGGCCCAGGAGCTGGTATTACAGAAACTACTTTAGGATCAGAGATATGGCTTCAGATTTGAACGATTAGCTAGGATTGAGTTCCCATTATGTGGTAGTATCTTAGAAGAGCTTGGACTTTTCTGTCGCTGAAAAGATAATTGAAAAATTCTGTCCATTGGCCTTGAGCATAGAAACAAGAAGGACCTTAGCAATCTGTGTTAGGCTTTAGATAAGATTTTTCTTTTTCTTTTTTTTTTTTTTCAATGTTTTTATTTTATTATTTTTGAGACAGAGACAGAGCATGAGCAGGGGAGGAGCAGAGAGAGAGGGAGACACAGAATCCGAAGCAGGCTCCAGGCTCTGAGCTGTCAGCACAGAGCCCAATGCGGGGCTCGAACTCACAGACACTGAGATCATGACCTGAGCTGAAGCTGAAGTCGGATGCTTAACCGACTTAGCCACCTAGGCACCCCTAGATAAGATTTTTCTTAAATTACCTGTAAAAAAATCAGTGCCCATGTCTTTACCATGCATAGGTATGGGATCTGAATTTATGCTGTGTTTTTGATGCATGATCTCAAGCTAAGAAATTATCAAAATTAGACCAGGAACTAGCGTACACCAACATTAATAAACATCTTTTAAGAGTTTATGGGACTCCTTAGACAAGAAGACTCACTGAAAATGTATTTCTATACTTATCCTAGGAAGCCTAACCACCTTAACAGGGAGTTGTTACACACAGCAAACAAGAGGAAGGTCAGCTTAAGGTTTCGAAATAGTATTATAGTCTAAAACAAGAGTTAAAGCATAGAAAGCAGAATGAAAGAAGTTTAAAAAAAAAATAAGGTAGGTATGATGGTGAGACATAAACCTGTCACAATTATAAAATTAACGGCATTGCTACAATTGAATTAGGTAAAAGAGTGCGCTGGCTGTAGTAATGTCAAGTGATTTCTTCAAACTGCTTACTAATTTAGTATATTTAATACCTGAACTTTTACATAAAATGCTTTAATACCGTAATCTCCTTAAAACTATTTTTGACTGGCAGATTATTAAGATTGCTATTGAAAGGCCTAAAAGTCTAGTGATAACTTTTTAAAATTACAGTTTGGAGGGAGTATAAATAGAACTCACCACGTGTTTGTTTCTCCCCCCCCCCCCCCAAATGGTCCCCTTCAACTGATACTTACCTTCTATCACCAGCAACTAACCAAGTACAGGCTAGTCTCTTTGCCTAAGCATTCTTTCTTCATGTAGCCCATCAAACGTGGTGGGGAGGATTATTGGTAAAGTACAGGCTAGTCTGAACCTAAGCATTCTTTCTTCAAGTAGCCCATCAAACACAGAGGGGAGAATTATTGGTAATGAGTGTAGAATATTTTTACTGAGGTATTCTTTGACCTAGAAATGATAGATAACTTGATAATATTTGTCTCTTTTTGAAACATTGAACATTTGCAGCTGTGGGCTCTCCACAGTGGATGAGAGAGTGTTTTATTCGTTTACTCTTTTAATATTGGATGTGAAAATAATTTTCACATCTATTTCATTTTTAAAAGCCTGCTATTTATGTGTTTATTCTTATATAATGTATTATAAGATTCCATGTCTTTAGCTAAAATGTAGATGCCTTTTCTCTGGATCCAGTTTAAGGAATTATGGTTAGACTGAACCATGCTTTGCCAACTTGTTTGAACTACTCTGCCTCTGTTTAACTTTTTAAGTGATCCTGTGTTGAGAACTGTTCCTACATAGTATCTCATTCCAAATTATAGAGTAAATATGCACTAATGAAACTTTAGTTCATTGTGTTGCTTACTTTGCCTCTGTTGTTAAACCATTCCCTTTTCTCCCCCCTTTTGTTTTTTAAAGGCAAACCTACACAAATTTGAATATAACGTCTTATCTCTAGAGATGTTCTTTGAGTAAATGATACTCAACACCACCTCCCAAAACTGGCGGTGCCTATTCTCTTTTAAATCCGTCTGTTGCTAATATTAATGGTACTGACATCCCCCAAATCCTCATCATTGCTAGAGTGACTCATGGTTTCAGTAGCACTAATCTGGGGCTTTGGTCCTTATGTGAACATGCTCTCTTCCGTTTCCCACCAGTAGTTGATCCTGTCTCACTTGACTAAGAAGTGGTGGTGAGGTACATTTTCCAACTTTCTTTTCAGATTTATAAATACCAAAGTGCTGCTGGGTTTTCCTGCTCTGTTTTGCTTTTCTTCCTGCTCTTTAAACATTGACACACTTGTTGGAATTCCTACAAGTGTGGTTTATTGCAAGATTTGTGAAAGAATTGTTTAACTTTTGGTAAATTGTTTTGGGTATGTTTCTCTTTGGTGTTCCATCATTGTTCCTTGCATTGTTGCCAACTATATGCTAATTATATTTCAGACCTGATAAAAATGGGTCAGTTAAAAAAATAGCTAAATCATACAAATTGTTTTGAAATTTCCCTAATATTTTAAATTAGAAATTTTCAGTGTGATGTTATCTCACAACACTTTGAATACTGATAAGGATACTTTGAATATCTAAAAAATACCTTTATGTTTTCCTTTTATTTTTGTGTAATTTCCACAAATCAATTTAGAAAAATTACTCACATTTAACTCCTATTACTTGATACACTTATATATATTCTTAAGATAGTTGGCAGCATTGTCCTTGAATCTCTATTGGTTTGGGCTTATGTAATCTTTTTCTTTTCTCCATTTTTTGTTTTTCTTTTGCTTCCTAAGGACATGATGATACAGCGCCATGTGCAATTTTGAAAAGTATGGATAGTTTTAGCTTTCTCCAACACCCAGTCCACCAGAGGAGCTTAGAGATTCTGCAGAGGTGCAAGGAAGAGAAGTACAGTAAGGCTGCAAATCCTGATAAACTGTGTGTCATCACATATCTGTTTGGAAATGGAAACCAGGAGCATTTTGCACCAGGGTGGGACATAAATTGCATAGGCAATATGACCTCCATAATCGTTTGACCAGTCTCAGGATACTTCCATTGAGACTTAAGTTCTTTCTTTTGAAAAAGTTGATATACCTCTTCTTTGAACTTGGACGACTCTTTGCCTGTGATCCATGAGTTGTTAATTATACTTGGTTATAGACTCTGAATTTGTTTCCACTTTTGTCTTTAAAGTAGCTGAGTGATAGGTAAAAATGAATAATGATTTTTTCCCTGCTAATTTTTAAAAAATGCTTTATTGAAATCTAGTCGAGATAAAATTGCATGCAAAAGCATAGAGTTTGGTAAATTTTGACATATATGCACTTGTGAAATCATTAACATGATATAGATAATTACTATATCCAACACTACCAAAAGTTTCCTCTGCCTCTTTCCAATTTTTGGCTGATTGTTATGCTTGCTTATGCTTGAATTTCAACATCAGCAGTGTTGCTTTTGTATATCATTGCTTAATCCACTTAGTTTGATTGCAGTTCTCCTATCAGACTTTTCTGTGTCTGGTTTAGAGAAAAACCACCATATTAATGTTTTGGATTAAGGAAGAATGATAGAATCATAGTGGATATTTCTTTTTTTTCTTTCTCTTCTATTTCTTTCTTTTTCTTTTTTATAAAATTGGTGTGAAAAGATGCCCGTGGTCTCCATTTCCTCCTTTCTATTTGTTATACTCATTCTGAATGAAAATAGATTGTTTTGCTTATTGTGGGATTATAGTTATTTTGCTACTGCTATAGTGAGAATAAAGAGATCCTTCAGAATACTCAAATACTCAAACCCCAACTTAGCAGTTTCCATATAATGGACCTAAATTACTTACAGATTCTGAGCTTTTTACAAATTACTACAGATTTACTTTGTTGATTTTACAGTTTTGTGATTGAAATTCCATGAAATTTTAGTAAGAATTTGTAAAAGCAAAATGTTGTGGATTCTTTTTTCCGTTCTTACTTTTGCTGTCTTGGTATAAGGAAATGTGTAATGCATTTTGAAAAATACTATTAAAAATGCTTTCTCATTTTAGAAAGAACAAAGGTAAGTATTTCATTTTAAAAAGACCATCCTTAAGAGTTACAATGAATTAATTGCTATTGTTTCTAAAAGGTTTACAATAAGTTTTATTTCAATTACCCATCTTCCTTTTTAAATCTTTTAATCCATGGGACATTATTTAAACCAGTTTACAAATCTTTTTGGGAGTTTAATTCTTTTTAACTTTTAAATAGTTGCAAGTGGTTTATTTGCTTTGTTGATTTTCATCATGTTCTGACAACCCTAGGCCTGATTGTATTCCAGTTTAGTATATATGGGTTCGGAATAGGAAGGCACCATGTACAGTATAGGCTGCGTGAGGAAATTGTACATTTGTTCTGTGTTTACATGCAAATTGATTTTTACATTTATGGAAGTTGGAGCTTTTCCATTATTTTAAGAAGTTTATTCCATTTTATATTATAGTACCACCAATAATTAGAATTTTATACTCTATAAAATTACAAATTCAATTTTGGGAGATTGTTGTTAAAAAAACAGGGGACTACCAGCTTTAGGTAATGGATAATTGGCAAGGTGAATGAACCCTTCCACAGGTAACAATGATAAAACCTGGAAAAAATTTTATTTTATTTATTATTTTTTTTTCCTATGTAAAACTTTTTTTTTTTTCAGTATATGAAATTTATTGTCAAATTGGTTTCCATACAACACCCAGTGCTCATCCCAAAAGGTGCCCTC
>NW_026057582.1:110564739-110648672 GCF_023721935.1 Panthera uncia | reverse complement strand
AATTGGTTTCCATACAACACCCAGTGCTCATCCCAAAAGGTGCCCTCCTCAATACCCATCACCCACCCGCCTCTCCCTCCCACCCCCCATCAACCCTCAGTTTGTTCTCAGTTTTTAAGAGTCTCTTATGCTTTGGCGCTCTCCCACTCTAACATCTTTTTTTTTTTTTTTTCCTCCCCCTCCCCCATGGGTTCCTGTTAAGTTTCTCAGGATCCACCTAAGAGGGAAAACATATGGTATCTGTCTTTCTCTGTATGGCTTATTTCACTTAGCATAACACTCTCCAGTTCCATCCACATTGCTACAAAGGGCCATATTTCATTCTTTCTCATTGCCACGTAGTACTCCATTGTGTATGTAAACCACAATTTCTTTATCCATTCATCAGTTGATGGACATTTAGGCTCTTTCCATTATTTGGCTATTGTTGAGAGTGCTGCTATAAACATTGGGGTACAAGTGCCCCTATGCATCAGTACTCCCGTATCCCTTGAGTAAATTCCTAGCAGTGCTATTGCTGGGTCTTAGGGTAGGTCTATTTTTAATTTTTTGAG
The DNA here is from genome assembly GCF_023721935.1 of Panthera uncia. Classification (NCBI taxonomy): domain Eukaryota; kingdom Metazoa; phylum Chordata; class Mammalia; order Carnivora; family Felidae; genus Panthera; species Panthera uncia. The sequence goes on along the minus strand of NW_026057582.1, from coordinate 110,648,118 downwards.
GAACCTCCACACTGTTTTCCAGAGTGGCTGCACCAATTTGCATTACCTGGAAAAATTTTTTAAATAACAAAATGATTTGAAAGCATTGGAAAAAGACCAAAAAAACCCCACTAAAATACCATAAAGAAGCAGAAACCAGAGGAGAGTTTATTCTTTGAAGTAAGAAAATTAGTGGATAAGAATTGTGAATCTGTGGATTTTTGTACAAGGTCCTTCCCCACTCTCATAGCCCCAGAGACGGAAAACCACAACCATACTGACTTGAGGTATCAGAGAACAAAGTTGAGGACCGGCAAAACAACTTGGAATTTAGGAGGAAAATCTGAAACTGAGAAAGCTGCCAGAGGGCTAAAACCCAAAGTTAGAGTATGAATTCTGCCAGCCGTACCTGGCTGACAACTATGAGTACACAGGGAAGCCTGTCAGCAAAGCAGTGCAAACCAAATAGGAGACAAACTTCGAAACACACAACTGTAGTAGGTGAGATTTGCAAGTTTGCTGCTTTTTTGACACACACTTTTTGTATCTGTGTGTAGCTCCTGTGGGAGAAAAGCTGAATTCTTCCTGCCTTAGTTGGAATCCCATAAGTAGAGGGGGGGAAAGAAAGAAGCAGAGGAATATTTGAAGAAATAATGGCTGAAAACTTTTTATATTTGTTAGAAACCTGGCTTAGAGATCCAAGAAGATTAATGATCTCCAAGTAGAATAAATACAAAAGAAAACCATAATTAGGCACATTGTAGACAAACTGCTAAATGTCAAAGACAAAGAGAAAATCTTGAGAACAGTGAAGAGAAAATATGGCCTATCAAATACAGGGGAATAATGATATGATTAACACCTGACTTATTAAAGCAATGGAGATGGAAAGATGTTGAAAAATCATAATTAAAATCTCGCCCTGGCCCAAAATAAACCAGAACACAGCTGTTTCCTACCTCCCAAACAAATCCCAACTTTCAGGCAAAATTTCTATATTTTTAGTTTGGGTCCAGACAAGTTAACTATCTGCTGAAAGAAAAATCAACAGTCTTCAGAGGAACATAACAGAATTTAGTGTTGGCACAATGTATTATCCATAATGTTAAGCTATCAGCAAAAATATTCTTAATAAATGAACCTTAAATAAATATGTTTTCAGATAAAAAGTATCTGAGAGAATTTGCCACCATAATGTGTATTCTATGAGAAATAATAATGGAAGTTCTATAAGCTAAAGGGAAATGGCACCAGGGTGCTTGGGTGGCTCAGTTGGTTAAGCGTCTGTTGATTTGCACTCAGGTCATGATCTCATGGTTCATGAGTCTGAGACCTGCGTCGGGCTATGCACTGACAGTGCAGAGCCTGCTTGGGATTCTCTCTCTGCCTCCCGCTCTGCCCCTGTTCCACTTGAGTGTGCATGTGCTTGTTCTCTCTCTCTCAAAAACAAATCAACCAACTTAAAAAAGTAAAATAAAGAGAAATGGCACCAGATGGTAATGTGGATGTGTAGTAAGTGTTGGTAAACTTTCTGCAAAGGGCTGGAAAGTAAATATTTTAGCCTCTGTGGGTCTTATGGTCTCTGTTGAAACAACTCAGTTCTACTGTGAAAGGAACCATAGATAATACATAAATAAATGAACATGGCTATGTTCCAATAAAACTTTACTATGGGCACTGAAATTTAAATTTCATATAATTTTCACATTTCACAAAATTATTTTTCTATTGCTATTTTTTTCCTTAACCATTTAAAAATGTAGGGGGCACCTGAGTGCCTCTGTTGGTTAAGTATCCGACTTTGGCTCAGATTATGATCTCATGGTTCGTGGGTTTGGGCACTGCATTGGGCTCTGTGCTGACAGCTTAGAGCCTGGAGCCTGCTTGGGATTCTCTCTCTCCCTCCCTCTGATACACCTCACCTTGCTGACAGTGCTTACCTTAAAGTCCCTGACCTCAGGCCCACAAATGTGTGGGGTCCCACAAATGATTGAAAATTTAATCTGGCCAAATACAATTAATGGAATTCCATTGTGGAATTTCAAATGAAATTTAAGTCTTACAAAAATGGAGTTAAAATAGAAATAAGTAATAGATATCAGAGAAATACAAGTATATTTCTTAACTAATCTCTACACCCAGTGTGGGGCTTGAACTCACAGCCCTGAGATTAAAAGTCACATGCTCTTCTGACTGAGCCAGCCAGGCACCCCTCAAGAAATCCTCAAATATTTTGAAAATAAACAACATGTATAAATGACTCATGAGTTAAAGAAAAATTTATAAGGGCAACTTGAAACTACTTCAATCTGAATGAGAATAGAAATAACATAACTTGCATAATGCAACTAAAGAAGTACCTAGAAGAAAATTGATAGCTTTAAGTCCTTATGTTAGGAAAAAAGGTCAAAAGTCAAGGATTTAAGCTTTTACCTTATGAAGCTACAACAAGAAGAGCGCATTAGACCCAAAATAAGTAGAAGTGACGAACTACAATCCATGAATACAAAGCAGACCAACAGTAGAGAGTATCAGTGGAAACCAAAAGCTGATTTTTCTTTTTTTCCAGTTTTAGAGGGAGAGAGAGAGACCACACATGTGCATGAGTAGGGGAGAGATGCATAGGGAGAGAGAGAATCATAAGCAGGCTCTACACTTAGTGCGGAGCCCGATGTGAGGCTTTATCCCAATTCCCTGGATCATGACCTGAGCCAAAATCAAGAAATGGAATGCTTAATCAACTGAGCCATCCAGGTGCCCCCAAAAGCTATTTTTTCAAAAAGAGCAATGAAATTTATAAAGCTCTGGGTCAGTCCATTAGAACTTTCTATAAAGATGAAAATGTTCTCCAACCATGCTATCTAAAAGCCACATATGGCTGTTAAGCACCTGAAATTTATTTAAAATTGAGAAACTGAAATTTTAATTTGATTCAGTCAAATCAAACTTGAAAGCCACATGTGGCTAGTGACTGCGGTATTAGTGCAGTTCTAGCCATTCTGATCAAGAAATAAGAGAGAAGAAGACACAAATACTGTTATCTGGAATGAGAAAGGGACACAGTTATATATGATAGAGACCTCAAAAGACTGAGGAGAGATTATGTCAATAAATTAAGCAACTTAGATGAAATGGACAAATTGCTTGAATGTCAATCAAAATTGACCCAAGGAAAAATAGAAAGTTTGATCACTCCTATAAATGATATTGGCTTCATAAGTAAAATCTTCCCCCCACAAAAAAGTGTAGGCCTACATAGCTTCAATAGTAAATTTGATTTAAGAGATGTTTAAGAAAAGAATAATACCAGTTCTCTTCAACTATTTCAGAAAATATAGGAGCAGGTAACCTTGTACAAATCTTATGAGGCCAGTATTATTACTCTAATACCAAAAGCATACAAAAACATTACAAGAAAACTATGGACCTCACAATGATGGGTGTAAAAAGGCTTAACAACATAAGGGCTAACTGAATTCAGCAGTATAATAAAGGATAATACATGAAGCCCAGTGGAATTTAAGGTTGAATGAATGAATGAAAGGAATGAAAGTTTGGTTCGATAATAGAAAATCAATCATTATAATTCACTATATTATCCTTCTAAAAAAGAAAAAGCATATGATACCTCAGTAGTTGGAGAAAAAGATTTTTTCATAATTTTTCACTCATTTAAACACCTTTAGGAGCCTTGGAATAAAAGGCAGCCTTCCTCAATTTTATAAAGAACATGCATGAAAATCCTATGGCAGACTTCATATGTAATGATGAAAGATTGAACACTTCTCTGACATTGAGACAAGGCAAAGATACCTGCTTTTGACACTGATATTTAACATTGTACTGAAAGTCATACACAGTGCTATAAGGCAAGAAAAAGAAGTAAAAGGTGCATAGCTTGAAAAGGAAGATGTAAACAACATATGGTCCTCTATATATGAAGTGTTAAGGAGTTTGATATATGCTCTTTGATCTAGGAAGTAGATTCAACAGCCTCTCATGATACCAGGTAAATTTACAAAATTATACTATTTTAGCCATGAAGACATAGAAAATTAAATTTATGAATTTTATGTATACATCTTTGGCAGCCAGTCTCCTAGATATTCTTGGTATCCCCATATTATGGTATTCACAACCTTGTATAGTCTTCTGCATTTTTCCTGTCTTGGTCTGTGTGACTTATAGGACATGGCAGGAGTGATAGTATGTCAATTCCTAAATTAAGTTATGAAAGACTGCAGTTTTCATCTTAGGTAATTTCTTACTTGGTAGCTCTATCTCAGATCACTGTCTCTAGGAGAAAGAAGCAAACTGTCATCTGTGAGTCGCCCTGTTGAGAATCCCACTGAAGCCACTGGTCAACAGGTAGTGAGAAAATGATCTTTGCCACTAACTACATGAATGAACTTGGAAGCAAATCCTTCAGTTCCATTCCAGTCTTTTTTTTTTTTTTTTTTTTTTTTTAATTCAAGGTAGTTAACATACAGTATAGTATTGATTTCAGGAGTAAAACCCAGTGATTCATCACTAACATATAACACCAAGTGCTCATCCCAGCAGATGTCCTCCTTAATGCCCATCACCATTTACCCCATTGCCCCACCTGCCTCTCCTCTAGCAACCCCCAGTTTGTTCTGTGTATGTAAGAAGCTCTTATGGTTTGCCTTCCTCTCTGCCTTTATTCTTACTTTTCCTTCCCTTCCCTCTATATTCATCTCTTGTTTCTTAAATTCCACAAACGAATGAAATCATATGATATTTGTCTTTCTCTGACTTATTTCGCTTAGTATAAACACTCTAGTTCTATCCATGTTGTTGCAGATGATAAAATTTGATTCTTCTTGCCCCTGAGTAGTATTCCATTGTATATTTATACCACATCTTCTTTATACATTCATTAGTTGATGGACATTTGGGCTCTTTCCATAATTTGGCTATTATTATAAAATAATAGCATTATTGATAAACATTGGGGCGCATGTGCCCCTTTGAATCAGCATTTTTATATCTTTTGGATAAATACCTAGTAGTATAATTGTTGGGTTGTGGGGTAGTTCTATTTTTAATTTTTTGAGGAACATCCATACTGTTTTCCAGAGTGGCTGCACCAGTTTGCATTCCCACCAACAATGCAAAAGTGTTCCCCTTTCTCTGCATCCTTGCCAACATCTATTGTTGCCTGAGTTGTTAATTTTAGCTATTCTGACAGGTGTGAGATGGTATCTCATTGTGCTTTTGATTTGTATTTCCCTACAGTGAGTGATGTTGAGCATTTTTTCATGTGTCTGTTTGCCATCTGGATGTCTTGGAAAAGTGTTTATTCATGTCTTCGGCCCATTTTGTAACTGGCTTATTTGTTTTTTGGATGTTGAGTTTGATAAGTTCTTTATAGATTTTGGAAACTAACCCTTTATCAGATATGTCATTTGCAAATATCTTCTCCCATTCTGTCAGTTGCTTTTAGTTTTGTTGGTTGTTTCCTTCGCTGTGCAGCAGCTTTTTATCTTGAAGTCCCAGTACGTTTTTGCTTTTGTTTCCCTTACCGCTGGAGACGTGTTGAGTAAGAAGTTGCTGCGGCCAAGGTCAAAGAAGTTTTTGCCTGCTTTCTCCTTGAGGATTTTGATGGCTTCCTGTCTTGTGTTTAGGTCTTTGATCCATTTTGAATTTATTTTTGTGTATGGTGAAAGAAAGTGGTCCAAGTTCATTCTTCTGCATGTCACTGTCCAGTTTTCCCAGCACCACTTGCTGAAGAGACTGTCTTGATTCCATTGGATATTCTTTCCTGCTTTGTCAAGGATTAGTTGGCCATATGTTTGTGGGTCCATTTCTGGGTTCTCTATTCTGTTCCATTGATCTGAGTGTCTGTGTCAAATTCCTTGATTCTCTTTCTGCGTTTCCATTATTGATATATATAAATGCAACCAATTGCTGTGTGTTGACTTTATATCCTGCAACTTCGCAGATTTTTTGTATCATTCTAGCAGTTTTTTGGTGGAGTCTTGTGGATTTTCCATGTACTATCCTGTCATCTGTGAAGAGTAAAAGTTTGACTTCTATGCCAGCTTGTATGCCTTTTATTTCTTTTTGTTATCTGATTGCTGAGGCTAGGACTTCCAGTACTATGTTGAATAACATTGGTGAGAGTGGACATCCCTGTCGTGTTCCTGACCTTAGAGGAAAAGCTCTCATTTTTTCCCTGTTGAGAATGATATTATCTGTAGGCCCTTCATATATGTCTTTTATGATATTGAGGTATGTTCCTTCTATCCCTATTTTCTTGAGGATTTTTATCACGAAAGGATGCTTTTGTCAAATCCTTTTTCTGCATCTACTGAAAGAATCATGTTTCTTATCTTTTATTAATGTGGTGTATCACACTGATTAATATGCAAATATTGAACCAGCCCTTGGCCCAGGAATAAATCCCACTTGATCATGGTGAATAATTCTTATTTTTAAAAATTTTTTAAAGTTTATTCATTTTTGTGAGAGAGAGAGAGAGAGAGAGAGAGAGAGAGAGAGACATAGTGACATAGCACGAGGGGGTGGGAGGGGAAGAGAGGGTGGGAGACACAGAGCAGGGTCCAGGCTCTGAGCCGTCAGCACAGAGCCCAACACGGGGCTCGAACCCATGAACCACGAGATCATGACTTAAGCCGAAGTTGGATGCTTAACTGACTGAGCCACCCAGGAGCCCCAGTGAATAATTCTTTTAATGTACTATTGAATTAGATTTGCTAGTATCTTGTTGAGAAATTTTACATCCAGATTCATCATGGATATTGGTCTGTAATTCTCCTTTTTAGTGAGACTTTTTTGTGTGTGTGTGTGGTTTTCGAGCCAAGGTAATGCTGGCTTCATAGAATGAGTTTAGAAGCTTCCCTTCCATTTCTATTTTTGGAACAGTTTGAAAAGAATAGGTATTAAACTCTTCTTTAAATGTCTGTTAGAATTCCCCTGGGAAGCCATCTACACACACACACACACACACACACACACACACACACACACCCGGACACTTATTTGTTGGGAAACTTAAAGAAAAAAAAATTCTTTTTAACATTTATTTATTTTTGAGAGACAGAGACAGAGTATGAGTGGGGGAGGGCAGAGAGAGAGGGAGACACAGAATCTGAAGCAGTCTTCAGGCCCTGAGCTGTCAGCACAGAGCCTGATGTGGGGTTGAACCCATGAACCATGACATCATGACTTGAGCTGAAGTCAGATGCTTAACCGACCTAGCCACCCAGATGTGTCTATTGGGAAATTCTTGATTACTGATTCACTTTTTTTGCTGGTTATGGTCCAGCATTTTCTGTTTCTTCCTGTTTGAGTTTTAGTAATGTGTGCCTGTCTAGAAATTTGTCCATTTTGTCCAGATTGTCTAATTTGTTGGCATACAATATTCATAGTATTCTCTAATAATGGTTTGTATTTCTGTGGCATTGGTTGTGATCGCTCCTCTTTCATTCGTGATTTTATCTATTTGGGTTAGAGCTCTCTCTTTTTGAGAAGTCTGGCTAAGGGTTTATTGGTTTTCTTTATTCCTTAAAAAAAAACCTGCTTTTAGTTTCATTGGTATGTTCTATACCGTATTTTTTGTTTCTATATCATTTATTTCTGCTCTAATCTTTATTATTCCCTTGTTCTGCTGGCTTTGGGCTTTATTTGCTGCTCCTTTTCTACCTCCTTTAGGTGTCTTACTTCTTGAGATAGGCCTGAATTGCAATATACTTTCCTCTTTGGACTGCCATTGCCATATCCCAAAGGGTTTGGACTGTCGTGTTTTCATTTACATTGGCTTCTATGTATTTTTTTTTTTAATTTCTTCTTTAATATCCTGGTTAACCCGTGCATTCTTTAGTAAGATGTTATTTAACCTCCATGTATTTGAAGGCTTTCCAAATTTTTTCTTGTGGTTAATTTCAAGTTTCATAGTGTTGTATTCTGAAAATATGCATAGTATGATCTTGATCTTTTTGTACCTGTTGAAGGCTGATTTGTCACCCAATATGTGATCTATTCTGGGGAATGTTCCATGTGTACTCAAGAAGAATGTGGATTTTGCTGCTTTAGGATGAAATGTTCTGAATATATCTGTTAAGTCCATTTTGGTACAGTGTGTCATTCAAAGCCATTGTTTCCTTGTTTATTTTCTGCTTAGATGATCTGTCCATTGCTATAATTGAGGTATTAATGTCTCCTACTATTATGGTATTATTATCAATAAGTTTGTGCCTGTGATTAATTGATTTTTATATTTGGGTGCTTCCACATTGGCATAAATATTTATAATTGTTAGTTTTTTTTTTTAAGTTTATTTATTTATTTTGAGAGAAACAGACCACAAGTAGAGGAAGCCAGAGAGAGATGGGGGCAGGGGATCTGAAGCAGGCTCTGTGTTGATAACAGAGAGCCTGATGCAGTGCTCACACTCATGAATCATGAGATTATGACCTGAGCCAAAGTCGGATACTTAACCGACTGAGCCATCCAGGCACCCCAATTGTTAGATCTCCTTGATGGATAGACCCCTTAATTATGATATAATGCCCTTCTTAGTCTCTTATTATAGTCTTTGTTTTAAAATCTAGTTTATTTGATATAAATATGGCTTCTCCAGCTTTCTTTTGAGGTCCATTATTATGGTAGATGGTTCTCCATCCCCTCACTTTCAATCTGCATGTGTCCTTAGGTGTAATATGAGTCTCTTATAGTAAGTATATGGATGGATCTTGTTTTTTAAATCTGTTCTGCTACCCTGTGTGTTTTGATTGGAGCATTTAGTCCATTTACATTCAGAGTGATTATTGAAAGATACGAATTTAGTGCCATTGTGTTAACCTATAGAATTGGTGTTATTGTTCTTTGGTCCATTATAGTCTTTGCTGTTTCCTTTTTTTTCTCCACTCAGAGAGCCCCCCCTTAGAATTTCTTGCAGGGCTTTTTTTTTTGTGGTCACAAACTCCTTTAGTTTTTATTTGTCTGGAAAAACCTTTTTCTCTCCTATTCTGAATGTCAGCCTTGCTGGATAAAGGATTCTTGGCTGCTTGTTTTTCCTATTCAGCACATTGAATATTTCCCTTCTAGCCTGTGTAGTTTCAATGGACAGGTCTGCTACTAACCTTATGTGTCTACCCTTGTAGATTAAGGACTATTTATTCTTAGCTACTTTCAGAATTCTGTGTTTATCCTTGTATTTTGCAAGTTTCACCATGATATGTCATGGTGTTGACTTGTTTTTATTGATTTTGAAGGGAGTTCTCTGTGCCTCTTGGACTTGGATGCATGTTACCTTCTCTAGATAAGAGTTTTCAGCTATAATTTGTTCAAATCCATCTACTGCCCTTTTTTATCACTCCTCTTCTTCTGGGACCCCTATGATACAGATATTGTTTTGTTTTATAGAATCAGTACTCTAAATCTCTCCTCATGATCTAGTAACATCCTTTTCTTCTTTTTTTCAGTTTCTTTATTTCCCATAATTTTATCTTCTATTTCACCTATTCTATTCTCTGCTTTTTCAGTCCTCACTATCACTGTATCTAGTTTGTTTTGCATCTCAGGTATAGCATTTTTATTTTATTTTTTTATTTTTATTTTTTTTTATTTTAATTTCATTTTTTATTTTTTTAAATTTACATGCAAATTAGCATATAGTGCAACAATGATTTCAGGAGTAGATTCCTTAGTGCCCCTTACCCATTTAGCCCATCCCCCCTCCCACAACCCCTCCAGTAACCCTCAGTTTGTTCTCCACATTTATGAGTTTCTTCTGTTTTGTCCCCCTCCCTGTTTTTATATTATTTTTGTTTCCCTTCCCTTATGTTCATTTTTTCTGTCTCTTAAATTCCTCATATGAGTGAATTCATATGATTTTTGTCTTTCTCTGACTAATTTCACTTAGCATAATACCCTCCAGTTCCATCCATGTAGTTGCAAAGGTATAGCATTTTTAAATTCATCCTGACTAGTTCCTAGATCTTGGATCTCTGCAGAGATCTCTGCTTTGATCTCTGGTGTCTTCTCTGTGTTTTTCAAGGACAGCTAGTAGTCTTATAACTGTTGTTCTAAATTCCATTTTAAATATATTGTTTTTATCTGTTTTGAGCATGTCCTTGGCTGTGATTTCTTCCTGAACTTTCTTTTGGGAAGAATTCCTCCATCTTGTCATTTTGGCTAAGTTTCTGTCTGTTGCATGTTTTAAAAGCTTGTTATGTTTCCTGCACTTGAGAGTACTACTATATTAAAAAGGGGTCATACGTTGTTCAGGGCCTGAGGGACACCTGGGTGGCTCAGTTGGTTAAGCATCTGACTTCAACTCAGGTTACGATCTCATGGTTTGTGGGTTCGAGCCCTGTATTGGGCTCTGTGCTGACAGCTCAGAGCCTGGAGCCTGCTTCGGATTCCGTGTCTCCCTCTCTTTCTGCCCCTCTCCTGCTTACACTCCGTCTCTCTCAAAAAATAAATAAACATTAAAAAAATAATTAACATTGTTCAGGGCCTCACACTCCAGGAAGTGTTTCTGGTGTATACTGTGTCCACTCTGCTGTTGTGTTTTGTCTGCTTTTTCCCACTGGTCAGTCATTTGCAGAGCTCCTCCTTGCTTGCAGTGGTGGAGTGTTTGGACCTTTAACTACATACACTTTGATTTGTTTGTTGAAGTAATCCTGGAATAAATCTAGAATCAGTGGTAGGCCTGATTCTAGAAAAAGAGAAAAAAGAACAGGAACAGAAAAAAAACCAAACAATCAAAAAACTATCTTGCTGATTCCAAGGAAAAACAAAGTGGGGAAAAAAAGAGAGAGAGAGGGAAAAAGGCAGAAGCAAAGGGAAAAGAAGAAAAAATAAAGGAATAAAAAAGCCTGATTAAAAAAAAGATGATGAAAGGAAATGACAAAAATAAATCAGAAACTATGAGCCTGATTCCAGAAGTAAAGAAGACTGGTAAAAAGGAAAGAAAGACAAAAGCATTATTTATGTCTTAGTGCCTGGGGGTGGAGGTAGCTGTGCTTGTTTGGAGGAGAGGCCATCTGTGTTGTCTCAGTGTGAGTCTTGCCCCAGTAAATAAGCATTTGCAGGCACAGAGGGGCAGGGTTTGGTGTCAGCAGGTCTTGCCCACTGGGCGCTCTGTGTTGGTCTCTGAAGTCCCTCCTATTGGTGTTGGGGAAAAATGGTGCCACCCCAACCCCTCGTCCTCCAACTGGGGATCTCAACCCCTGTTGTTCAGGCAGCCCTCAAGGATTAGTGAGGGAAGCTCACCCTGCGCCAAAACTCTCTTGCATTTTTTTCTTTGGTGCACGGCTGGGATTCAAAACCCAAAGTTTTAAAGGACCTGGCACTTGGCACGCAGCTGGGATTCAAAACCCAAAGTCTTAAAAGCCTGGCCTGGCACAGAGCCTCTCCTTTCCTCTGGAGTAGAGCCCCTTCACCCTGATCATGAAAGGCCTTTGGCTGGCACTTGCAGGGTCTTTTGTACTTAGGGAGGCAATAAACCTTCTTCAGAAGTACTCCAGGAAGGGAACTTTCTCTCCCAGTGCGCCCTGGAGATTGCTACACCACACTAAGGACTCTCGGGGCCAGGTCCCTCTTCCCCAGGAGCGTGCACCATGGCTCTGCTTTGCAGAAAGTCATATACTTCCAAAACCTCAGGGTTTTAGCCCCAAAAGATCCAACCACTTCACATCTGCCAAGCTGTCTCCCTTCAACTTTGGAGATCCTTCTATGTCTCTACAGATCAATTTCCTGGGTGTTCCAAGTAATCTGACCTCAACATAGCTGTGTTTGAGGGATGAGCAATACCTGGGGTTCCCCTACTTCTCTGCCATCTTAACTCCTCCCCAGTTCCATTCCAGTCTTGAGATGACCATAGCCTTGGCCAACAGGTTGAATACAACCTTATGAGAAACCCTATCGGAACCTCCAAGCTAAGCAGCTTTTGAAACCTGTCTCTCTAGAAAGTCTGTGATTATGATAACTGTTAAAGTGCTAGGTTTTGAAGTGCTTTAATATGCAATGGGTAATAATACACCAAATCATGAAATATATAGGGATAACTTTAATGAAATACATGTTAGACCTGTATACAACCAAGGGGAATTGAAAAATAAATAAATGGAGATACATGTTTTTCTTTTTCTTCTTCATTTTCTTTTTCTTTCTTTCTTTCTTTTTTTTTTTTTTGAGATACATGTGTTTCTATTGTTGAGATGTCAGTTCTTCCCCAGTTGGATCAATAGTTTGAATGCAATTCTGATGAATATCACAGCAGATTTTTTGTAGAAATTCATGAGCTTATAACTAAGATTTATATAGAAATATAGAATACCTAGGATGACAAAACAATTTTGAAAAAGAGCAGTTAAGCTGGAGAACTTATACAATACGATTTCAAGACTAAAATAATGATGACATTGTTCTCTTATTCTTAAGATCAAGATATCACTAGAACCAAATAAAAATCCAGGAAAAGATGTACACATAGAAGTCAATTGATTTTCTGCAAAGATGTTGAGATAATCCAGTGGGGTTGACTATAGTCTTTTGAATAAATCACATTGGAACAACTGGGTATCTGTATGTAACAAGAAGACTTTTACCTTATATTATACATAAGATTGAACTCAAAGTGGGTCATACAGCTTTTCATAAAGAGGAGAACTATTAAATTTGTAGAAGAAAACCTGAGGAAAGTCTTTGCAGTCAGGCAAAATCTTTTGCCAGGCAAAAGTTTCTTAGATCGGACATAAGAGCATAAACTGTTAAAAAAAAAAAAAAAAAAAGATGGAGTTCACCAAATTGAAAATTTCTACTTTGAAATAGATCTTAAGAAAGCTAAAAGCATACCACACCCTGGGAAACAATATTTGTGTAATAATTTATGATACTAATAACTGATAATGGATTTGAAAACAATATTTTCAAAACCCCTGTAGTTAATAGGATCAACAGTTCAGTTAAAAATAGCCTAAAGATTTGAACATGTGCTTTAAAAAAAGAAGATCTATGAATGATCCTTAGGCTAATTAAAATTATCAGTTTCATTCATCATTAGGGAAATGCAAGTTATAATCACAATGAGGTCATATTAACACCCTGTGACATGGCTAAACTTTAAGAAGTTGACAGTACTAACTGATGCTGAAGATGTGGAGCAACTGGGGGTACTTATTTACTGCAGTGTAAAATAGTATAATTGTTTTGGGAAACAGTTTTGAATAAAGGTGCGCATGTACTTCCCATATGTTCCATTAATACCGATCCCTGGTATTTACCTGAGAGAAATGAAAATATGTGTTCATGGAAATATTTTTATAGATCAATTATTAAAATAGTATGCTGAGTTAAACCTTACACAAAAGAGAACATACTGTGTTACATTCCATTTATGTCAAATTCTAGAATATGCAAACCAGTCTATATGCATAGCAGATAAGTGGTTTCCTTGATCCAGGAAAGGGGTTGTAGGGGTTGTCTAAGAAAGGGTATGAGGGAACTTTTGGGCAATGATGCAGATATTCTCTGTCTTCTTTTGGTGGTGGTTTTATCTAATCTTACACAACCATATACTTAAAAATGCATGGATTCTATATGTAAATTTTACCACAATAAAAATCACATATCATGAAGCCTGACAAAAGTCACAAATGTATAGAAAAGACTATTTTGCATGGAATTAAGAATATAAAAAATAAAAAAGTGTATGATCAGAATTCCTGTTTGAAAATGAATAGAAACATGCAGGAAGTGCTAGAGTGTTACTTTGTTGAAGCTTGCAGGGAAGTCAGGAAGCTATCTTTTTCTTGAATTGGTAGAATATAGATATTTATCAAAGTTGGTAAATCAGTATGGGTAAATAAACATGAATGTGTGCTTTATAGGCAACTACAATAGTAAAAAAATAGAAACAAGTTTATCTTTTACAGTAGCTTAAGAAACCTTTAACAAATGAAACCAAAAAAGAGAAAAAAATGAGTTTGAGTGAGATAAATGAAAAATATGAAATAAAATACAAGAAACAAGTACTGATACTTATAATTACTAAAAACAGATTAACCTCATCACTTAAATTCCCAAAATGAATTTTTCAAGAAGTTCAATTAAAGATTCTTAAAATGATGAACATAGAAGGGTGGACAAAGATAGACCATGCAAAGATGAACAATTGTAATAAAGTTAGATAGTAATCTGAAGCTCTACACTGATAGAACTTACAAAATGGTTTAGTTGAGAAAGACAAAACCTGACCTCACTGGCAAGTTTTGAGATCTGATAAAGAAATATTAAATAAGTGTATAAATCTAAATAAATATTTACTTTATAAAACTTAGTAGTAAAGCTTAATTTCTTGATTCATGGGAAGAAAACAAGGTGAAAATAAGTACAGGGTAACAACATCTGAGATGGGAAGGGGATAGCTAGAATCGGACCTTTCAGAAATTCTTATACTCTTTTTAGGGGAACCTGGTGGCTCAGTTTGGTTGAGTGTCAGACTTCAGCTCAGGTTATGACCTCAATGTTTGTGAGCTGGAGCCCCACATGTGGCTTCCTGCTAGCAGCCTGTCAGTGCACAGCCTACTTTGAAGTCTCTGTCCCCTTCTTTCTGCCCCTCCCCCACTTGCATTTTCTCAAAAGTAAGTTAAGTATATTAAAAAAAGTTTCTGTACTCTTTAGAAAAAGGGAAGAGAGAATTTAGTTTAGAATTCGTGGATATGTTAAAAATTCAAGGATAATCAAAGAAGAGAGTATAACTTCCAAAACAAAAGAAATCAGAATATAAAGAAAATAATTCAGTAGAAGTCTGGATAAAAACATATAATAATTAGGGCGTAGAAGGCATAAAATAAGTTAATAAAAATAGAAATAACAGTAATATTATGTTGGGCCAAACTAAATAGTTAAAAAACAGATTATGCAGTTAAGAAAAAGAAAACACGGGGCGTCTGGGTTCGACTTTGGCTCAGGTTGTGATCTCACAGTTCATGAGTTCAAGCATTATATCTGCTGTCAGCATAGAGCCTGCTTCAGATCCTGTCTCTTTCTCTCTCTGTCTCTCTCTCAAAAATAAACATTTAAAAAGAAAAAAAAAGTAATTATAAGATGTTTATACAAGAAAAACCTAAAACATGAACACGAAAAGATTCAAAATGAAATACTAGAATAAAGTTGTATCAGAAAATTTGTTCTTGCTTTCTTGTATATTTTCCCACCACCTTTAGGCAACTCATGTTAAGATTTGTTACTATAGTTTTGCCTTTCCTAAAAATTTACAGAAATGGAATAATTCAGTTTGTATTGTTTTGCGTTCTGATTCTCTTATGCAATATAATGGTAAACATTCATCTATGTTGTTTCATATTTAAGTAATTTGTTGCAGAGTTATATAGGTATAAACAATTGTATATCATTCGTTTCTTGATGGATATTAGGGTTATAATACTGTTTTGAGCTGTTGTGAGAAGCCCTGCTATAAACATTCAAGTCATTTTGTGTACTGCATATGTTCATTCCTCAGGTAAAACTTACGGGTTGTTACTGTGTCATAAAGTAGACATGTTTAATGTCATTAGGAACTATCAATCTTTCAGCACTTTAAAGATACTTCATTCTGAGGGTGCCTAGGTGGCCTAGTCGGTTAAGTGTCTGACTTTGGCTCAGGTCATGATCTCACAGTTCGTGGGTTTGAGCCCCATGTTGGACTCTGCTAACAGCTCAGAGCCTGGAGCCTGCTTTGGATTCTGTCTGTGTCTCTCTTTGCCCCTCCCCTGTTCACACACACACATACTGTCTCTCTCTCTCTTTCAAAAAATAAACATTAAAAGTATATACTTCATTTTCTCCTTGTTATGTATTATTTGTGATGATCAATTCAGATGTCATCCTGTTGTCATTCTTTCATGCCTAATGGACCTTTTTTCCTCTGGCTGCTTGACATTTTCTCTTTGTTTTCTGGTTTTCAGTAATTGTGATTTCCTAGATATGATTTATTTTTATATTTATCCTGTTGGGGATTTGCTGTAGCTTTTGGACCTGTGCTTCAATTGTTTTTTATCAAATTTAGGAAATTTTTGGCTAATATTTAAAATTTTTTTTTCTGCTGCAATTTATTTTCTTTCTGGATGTCAGTTACATGTTTTTAGCATATTTGATATTCTCTCAGATTCCTCATACTCTGTTCATTTTTCTTTTATCTTCTTTCATTCTTCAGGTTGGATAATTTTTATTTATCAATTTCAAGTTCATTGTGCTGTTTAAAGTCTTCTCTTAAACCCATAAAATGAATTTTTAATTTTAGTTTTTAGTTCCAGAATATCCATTTAGTTCCTTTTTACGGTTCCCTATTGTTCCTTGAGATTTGCTGTCTGTTAACTCATAAGACAATCTTCAATGTGAAGTTATTGAATATTATGATAGCTATTATAGTGTTTTGTGTTTTTTTTTTTTTTTTTTTGTACCAATCTTGACAAGTAGGCAATGGTGGGACCTGAAGCTGTTGTGATGGGATCAGGAGAGAGGTGCACAGGCCTTCATTTTCTGAGTGATCAGTTGCCAGTGTTCAGTGTATTATCCCTTTTAATGTTAAACTATTTAATAATTGATGTTGAAAAATCATCATACAGAGGGAAATAAGAAAGTGAGTTAATATGCATAAAAGAACGACCCTCAAAGATATGCCCTATTGTGTTTACAGGGAAGATACTCCAAGAAAGAGAAAGAGATTTCCTGTGAGTACTTTATAGTTTAGAAGCATTTAATAACGTGAATCCAGTAAAGCAGCAGTACAAATTTGAGAGTATAAAATACCAGAATGATACTGAAAATAGGTATTGAACTACTAAAGCACACAGAGGCATAAAGCTAAATCTGTATGAGTTCAAAAAATAGGGGAAATAGCTGAAAATTGAATTACTGATATTGAAGAAAGTTCTGGGATTATTATGTTTCAATACACAAAAGAAAATAATAAATATGGAGGATAGAAAGGGAGAATTTGTCATAGGGATAATTGGTGCCTATAACTAAACAACTGATTAAATAAAACAAAAACAATGAATTCAAATATATAAGAAAATAAAGTCATTCAAAGTTCTAAGAATTTGTTGATCTCAGGATATATTTCCAGTAATAGTTTATTGGAAATTCTCCTGGGGATTTACTTAGGAGTAGAATTGCTGGGTCATATGGTAATCTTATGTTTATTTTTTTGATGAACTGCTCGAGTGTTTTCCAAGGTGTCTATATCATTTCACATTTCAACAGTGTATAAAGGTTCCAATTTTTTCGTGTCCTTGGGAGCACTTATTATCTGTCTTTTTGATTATAGCCATCCTGGTGGTTGTGACGTGGTATCTCATTGTAGTTTTGATTTTCATTTCTCTGATTACTAATGATGTTGAGCATCATTTTGTGTACTTATTAGCCATTTGCATGTCTTCTTTGGAAAAATATTTATTCATATACTTTGTTCATTTTTAAATTGGGTTGTCTTTTTATTGTTCAGTTGTAAGAGTTCTTTTTATTTTCTGGATTCAAGTTCCTTATCAGATATTTGATTTACAGACATTTTCTACCATTCTGTGGGTTGTCTTCCTACTTTCTTGATACGGTGTCTTTTGAAGCATAATAGTTTTACATTTTGATGATGTCTTTTTATCCATTTTTTTTCTTTTGTTGCTTATGCTTTTGGTGACATATCTAAGTAATTTTATTGTCTACTTCAGTGTTAGAAAAATTTACTTCTGTATTTTCTTTCAAGAGTTTTATAATTTCAGGACTTATATTTTGATTTTTGGTCCCAACTTCATTCTTTTGCATAAGGATATCTAGTTTTCCCAGCACCATTATTGAAAAGATTATTCTTTTCCCATTGAATATCTTGACACCGTTGTCAAAATTCAATAGATCTTAAATGTAAAGGTCTGATTTGTATTCTCAGTTCCTTTCCATTGATTTATTTGTCTTTGTTTATGTCAGTACCATAATGTCTCAGTTACTCTGTCTTTGTAGTAAGTTTTGAATTCAGGAAGTGTGAGTCCTCCAATCATGTTCTTCTTTTTCAGCATTGTTCAGGTGGTCTGGGTCTTTTGCATTTCCATATTAATTTTAGGGTCAGTTTATTCATTTCTGCAAAAAAAAATGCCTCTGGAATTTTAATAGAGATTGCATCAGTCTGCAGGTAAATTTAGGGAACATTGCCTTCTTAACAGTATTAAATTTTCCAACCAATAAGTTTGAAAGGCATTCCATTTATTTAGGTTTTCTTTTAATGTTTTGTAGTTTTCAGTGTAGACACTTTATTCTTTTTAAAATTTATTGTTTAATATTATTTTGGTCTTATTAATGGAATTGTATTCTTAATTTTATTTTCTGATTGTTTATTACCATTGTATAGAAATAAAATTGACTTTTAAGTATTGATCTTATATTTTATAATTGTTCTGAACTCTTATTAGTCCTAATAATTTTTTGTGAGTTACTTAGGATTTTCTACATTTAAGATTGTTATCTTGAATAGATACTTTTATTTCCTTTCCATTGTATTTTACCTATATTAAATGTGTGTTGAAAATTCGTGGCCTTATGTGTATAGAGCTTCAGTGTTTATCATATGATTTAAAGTAAATTATAACTTAAAAAATATCGGTAAAGGAAGTAATTTATTGTTTTTGTTTCTCAGTGTCTATACATAAGATTAATTGATCTCTAAAATCTATGGTCCATGTCAGCAATATAATTATTGCTGAAAAATGATGCAAAGGAATAATTAGGAATTTTTTGAATATTAAAATAAATGAGCATATACATTTCTAGACCTTCAGCCCAGTTACCCTTGATTTTCTGATAATGTTTAAATGAGAGAACAATTAAAAAGATTTATTATTTAATTCCCTAATTGGGTTCATTGTTGATTAAGTCAGATTTGTAAGTAACAGTCATGTGCCTTGGTTCACATTCTTATTTTGATATTTCTGACATGTTTAGCAAATATTTACTATCGAAGTACATTAATTTCATTTGCCCTTAGAAAAATTGTTTTATGTGTAGTTTCTTTTAGCATTGATTTGAAAATATCTGCTTTTTATATGTTAGGTATAACCCGGAAAAATCCCAGAACACCTCTTTCTGATCTCCAGGGCATGAATACTCTAAATGAAAAAAATCAACAGTAAGTATGTTTGGTTTGTGTTTTCAAAGAGGTATAGAAGAAATAGTTAGAATTCTTATTAATACTTATGTGGCTTTAAAAATATGAAGCAAGGTGTAGTTTGTTTTTCTTTCTTGAAGCTTTTATAAATGGTATAATAAGGTTTGAAACTGGACTAAATATGTGTAACTAGTCATAGTACTCTTTGCAACAGCAGTAGCTATAAGAGGTTAAGACTGAGAGGATTTGAAATGGTGTATAGTAAGTATGATATACATGTTTAATGGGAAGCTCCTATTCCGTCTTTATACATTAATGTAGACTTTGCTATAAGAGAATATGCAAACACTCATATAATTAGGAAGCACACAAACAAAATGAACCTACCACCCAAGTTCAGAACTAGAAGATTATTAATATTGCTACAGCTACTTTTATATTATCTGATCATTCCCTTCCTCCCACCCCTCAGATAACTGCTATGTAGAATTTTATGTTTACCATTACTGTACTCTTAAAAAAAGTTTTACAGGGGCATCTTGGTGGCTCAGTTGGTTGAGTGTCTGACTCTTGATTTCAGCGCAGGTCATGGTCTCACAGTTGTGAGATGGAGCCCTGCATTCGGCTCCATGCTGGGCATGGAGCCTGCTTAAAATTCTCTCCCCACTACTCCTCCCCCTCTCATACACGTTTGCACTCTCTCTCAAAAAAGTTTTATCATAAATGTATGTTTTTTCTAAGCCATAAATTGTCTTTGCTTGTTTTTAAGTTATACAGAAATATTAGTATATAGTATGCTGTCTTCTATGATTTTTTCCCTTCAGCAATATTCATCTAAGATTCATCCATCTTGTTGCATACAGTTTATTCTTTTTAGTTGCTGTATAATATTGTATGCTATTTGGGGGGGGGTAGGGAGTTACTGTTTAATGGATGCAACGTTTCAGTTTGGCTAAAAATTCTGAAGATGGATAGTGGTGATGGTTGTAGAGCAATGTGAATGTACTCATGCCAATATACTCATATACAATGTACACTGAAAATATTAAAATGGAGAGAGAACAGATTGGTGGTTGCCCATGGCCTGAGTAGGGGGTGGGTGAAATGGGTGAAGGTGGTCAAAAGGTACAAACTCCCAATTACAAAATAAATAAGTTCTGGGAAGTAACAGATAGTATGTATAGTTGCCATAGTTAATAATACTGTATTGTGTATTTAGAAGTTACTAAGAGAGTAGATCTCAAAAGTTCTCATCACAGAAAAAAATTTGTAACTGCGTATGGTGACAGATATTAACCATAGTTATTGTGGTGATCATTTGGCAGTATATATAAGTACTCAGTCAGTATGTTGTAATATAATGTGATGTGTCAATTATTTCTCAATAAAAAAGTAATAGTTAAAATGTTAAGTTTTGTGTTATGTATTTTTTATCAGTAAAAGAAAATATTTTATCACATTAAAAAAATTATTGTGACACTAATATACCATAATTGATTTGTCTCTCAGTGGATATATGAGTGATTCTTTTACTATTAGAAATGGTGCTACTTTAGGGGTGCCCGGGTGGCTCAATTGGTTGGGCGTCCGACCTTGGCTCAGGTCATGATCTCATGGTTTGTGGGTTTGAGCCCCGCATCTGGCTCTGTGCTGACCACTCAGAACCTGGAGCCTGCTTTGGATTCTGTGTTTCCTTCTCTCTTTGCCCTTCCCATGCTCATGCTGTATTGCTCTCTGTGTCAATAATAAATGTTAAAAAAAAAAAATTAAAGAAATGGTGCTACTTTATTATTAAAAATTTTTTAATTAAAAAAAATTTTTTTTAAATGTTTATTCACTTTTTGAGAGACTGAGACAGAGTGCGAGCAGGGCAGGGGCAGAGAGAGGGGGAGACACAGAATCCAAAGCAGGCTCCAGCCTCTGAGCTGTCAGCACAGAGCCTGACGCGGGGCTCAAATTCACAAACCGTGAGATCATGACCTGAGCCTAAGTCAGATGCTTAACTGACTGAGCCACTCAGGCACCCCATATAATTTTTAATTTTTTAATGTTTATTTTGAGAGAGAGAGCAGGTGTGTACACATGTGTGTTGGGGGGATGGTGGGAAGAGAAAGGGGAGAGAGAGAGAAGCCAAGCAGGCTCCGTGCTGTCAGCACGAAGCCCAATGTGGGCTTGGTCTCATGAACCGTGAAATCATGACCTAAGCCGAAATCAAGAATCAGATGCTTAACCAACTGAGCCATGTAGGCACCCTGACTAATGGTGTTATTTTAAACATGCTCATACCAGTCTTCTGGTTCACCTGTTATTACATTGCTAGGATATTTACTTATTAATGGAACTGTTAATTCAGTGGGATATGTGCATGATAGTTTTGTAAGATAATCCCCAGTTTTTCCCCCAAAGGAGTTGTACTAATGTACACTAAAAGTGGCAGCTAAAAGTTCCCTTTGCTTCGTTCCTTGCCAGCACAACTCAGCTGACTGTCTTCTTAACTTTTGATAATCTGGTGGTTATAAAATGCTATTTTAGGATTTGCTTTTCCCTGCTTATTAATGTTGTTGAACAATTTTTATATATTTTATGGCTATTCATGTATTTTGAAATATCATTTCTTTGTCCATATCTTTTTTAAAAAGTATTCTTTATAAATTTTATGTACTGGTGCCATTTCACTTATGTTTCAAATGTATTCCCCCAATTTGTAACTTATCTTTTTACTTTCACCATTTTTAGCAATCTATGCATGTCCATATATAGACTTTTGCAATTGTATCCCATATATACAATTATGTAATCAATGCCACAGTCAAGATACATACCTTTTTCATAATCACAAAAGAATTCACTAATGCTGCCTATTTGTATTTACCCCTCTCCTTCCCTGTCCTGTCCTCTAGCAACCTGTGGGCCTCTAGGGCCTGTGAATTAAATTATGAAAGACAGATTAACAGGAGAAAAAGTATATAATTTTTATTAATGTTTTACATGCATGAGTATTCACAGAAAAGAAGTGAAACTTAAAGAAGTGGTGTCATACTTGGGGGCTCATATACTCTTTTTTTAAAGGAAAGATGTTTTCGGCTTTAAAAGGGATTATAAAATGTGGGGTAGTGACTAGGGAATAGATGGGGGAACTAATGGAGGATGAGGGTTATTTTAGTAAGGTTTATTTAAGCAAACTCCTTTCAGTTCCTAGTCTCTTATTTCAGGTGATAAAAGCTGCTCTTCTCTTCCTTATAGGGGAGAGGGGGACACTTTTCACAAAGGGAAATTTATGCCCTACTTTTAGGAAGTTCAGGGGACGGGAGAGAACTGACTCTTCCTGTGTCTGTTGATTCTTATTTCCCTTATGTAGTGTAATTTGGGGTGACATGTCCTAATCCCCTTCATAACTTTGAGATTAGCTCTTTAACGTTAAACGTGGTGCTTAATTCATTAGGTTATTAAATGTATCAGTAGTTCATTTCTTTTTATTTCTTGAGTAATCTGTTTTTTAGTTGGGTTGTCTTATTATCAGGTTGTAAGAGTTATTTATATATTCTAGATCTAGGTCCCTTATCAGATACATGATTTCAAATGTGTTATTGGAAGTGTGAAGGTTTTAATTTTGAAGAAGTCTAATTTATCTATTTTTATTTTTTGCTATACTTTTGTTGTATTTAAGAAATCATTAAGCCTAAGTCACAAAGGTTTACTCTCTGTTTTCTTTTAAGAATTTTATAGTTTTAGCTTTTAAATTTACATCTGTAATTGATTTTGAGTTGTTTTGTATATGCTAAGAGATAAAGATCCAATTTCCTTCTTTCCCATGTGGATATTCAGTCACCTCAGTACCATTGGTTGAAAATACTGTTATTTCCCTGTTGAATTGTCTTGATACCTTTGTCAAAACTCATTTGACCATAAATAGAATTGTTTATTTCTGGATTCTCAATTTTATTCTATTGATATGTATGTATTTCCTTATGCCAGTTCCATGTTGTCTTAATTACTATAGCTTTATAATCAGTTTACAAATCAGGAACTGTAATTCTTCCAGCTTTGTTTTTTTCAACATTGTTTTGGCTATTCTAGATTCTTTGCATTTCCGTATGAATTTTAGGATTATCTTGTCATTTCTGCAAAAAAAAAAAAAATCAGCTAGGATTTCGCTAGAGGTTATATTGAATCTATAGATTAATTTGAGGAATATTGTCATGGAATATCTTTTCACTTCTTTAGATCTTTAATTCTTTTAACAATATTTTTTAGTTTTTAGTGTACAAGCCTTACACTTCTTTTCTCAAATTTACTCCTAAGTATTATTTTTCATGCTTTTATAAATGAAAAATTTTTTGCTTTCATTGTCAATTGTTCATTGCTGTTATATAAAAATTTAATTGAATATTTTAACCTTGCTTAACTCATAAGTTCTCATAGTTTTTTAGTGGATTCCTTAGAATTCTCTATATGTAAGATCATGTCATATGTGAATAAATATAATTTTACTTCTTCCTTTTCAACTTGGATGTCTTTTATTTCTTTCTCTTACTTACTGCCCTGGCTAGAAACTTCAGTACAGTGTTGAATCAGTGTGGCAAGAGCTCACATCCTTGTCTTATTCCTGATATTAGTGAGAAATCTTCCAGTGTTTTTTTTTTTTTTAATCATGAAGCATGATGTTGACTGTAGGTTTTTTTTTTTTATAGATGCCCTTTCTCTGATTCTTTTTTTTTTAAAGCTTACTTATTTATTTAATTTTTAAAAGTCTTTTGATGTTAATTTATTTTTGAGAGAGAGAGAGGAAGATTGTGAGCAGGGGCAGGGCAGAGAGTGAGGGAGACACAGAATTTGAAGCGGGCTCCAGGTTCCGGGCTGTCAGCACAGAGCCCCATGTGGGGCTCGAACTCATAGACTGCAAGATCATGACCTGAGCCGAAGCCAGATGCCCAACTGACTGAGCCACCTAGGCGCCCCAAGTTTGTTTATTTATTTTGAGAGCGAGACAAAGTACACGAGTGGAGGAGGGGAAGAGAGAAAGGAAGAGAGAGAGAGAATCCCAAGCAGGCTTTGCCCCACCAGCACAGAGCCTGAAGTGGGGCTCAAACCCACGAACTGTGAGATCATGACCTGAGCCAAAATCAAGAGTTGGACGCTTAACCAACTGAGCCATCCAGGTGCACCTGATTCTTGAGCCTTTGTAATACAAGTGACATCTCTCCTCTGTACTTAAGTACCAGAATTTTGTATGATCTGTCTAGAAACTCTTTTGTTAAGTTTTGAGTCTACTTGATTGATCTATTTTGTTAATGATTTTTCATGTTGTTTTGCTTTATAAGTGATTTCTTCCACTTCCTCATCTCTAAATCTTCTCTTACTGGTTTAAAATCTTGAAGTCATCCTTAATTCCCTCTGTCTCAGACACTCCCCATTCAATCCATCAGCAAGTTACATTGGCTGTATCTTAAAATGATATCCTGAATCTCACCATTTCTTACTACTTCCACTGCTATTGCCCTGGCATAGATTATTATAATAGCTTCCTAAAGTAATGTCCCTGCTTTTGTCCTTGGCCCCTCAAGCAGTATTCAATATAGAAACCAGATCATTTTAATATAATATGTAAATATATGTAATATAAAATACATTTAAAAAAAAATTTTTTTTTAACGTTTATTTATTTTTGAGACAGAGAGAGACAGAGCATGAACGGGGGAGGGTCACAGAGAGAGGGAGACACAGAATCTGAAACAGGCTCCAGGCTCTGAGCTGTCAGCACAGAGCCCGGCGCGGGGCTCGAACCCACGGACCGTGAGATCATGACCTGAGCCGAAGTCGGACGCTTAACCGACCCAGCCACCTAGGCACCCCTAAAATACATTTTAATATAAAAAAGCTGATTCATGTTTTGCTGAAAATCCTTCTTTGTCTTTCTTTCTCATTCTCATTAAAACCCCAAAATTCTTACATTTCCTAGAGGGTATATGTGACATGGTTTTCTCCTTCCTAACTCTGACTTGATCTACCATTTTTCCCCTGTTTACTCCACTCCAGCCTTGCTGATTTATTTAATATATCTCAGACTCATCAACAAAATTCCTGCCTCCCAAACTGTGTGTTTGCTCTTCTCTCTGAGTAGAGTGCTCTTCTTTCAGATAATTGCTTGAATTGCTTTTTATCTCCCTTAGATCTCTGTTTAAATGAAATCTTCTCCATCATGCATCTCCTTGACTTCCCTATTAAAAAGCCTAGTGTCCTGGCATTCTTCTTCTATGTTTAAAATTTTTCCTTGGCACCTATTATCTGACATACAATGTGTTTTTTTATGTGTTTGTTTTCTTCCATTTGAAGTTAAGTAATATGAAGATGCTAGAAAAAATTGACACTATTTGGTGCGCAATAAATACTTTTGAATGAATAAGTATATTCTGCATTTTTATTGGTGTTACATCTTTAATTTTTAGGACATTTTTGTTACTTTGTTTTCTCAATTTTTTAATTTTTCACAGCATCTTATTTTATAGATGCAATATTTTCTCTCTTCTCTAAGAATATTACTGAGGGCTTAAAACTTTTTTTTTTTCCGCCTGCCTGATCTTTTTTTCCTTTAAGTTGTTTATGTCATGATAGTTTGTTTTGGTCTCTGTTTTATGCTCATGGCTTTACTCAGATGTCTGATGAACCTTGGTTGACTGTTAATATTCATTACTGAAACACTGAAAGACTAATTGCAATCTGATTAATTGGGTGTGTTGGCAATGTATAGAACATATTGGTATCTTTGGGTCTTTCTTCCTGGGATGGCCACATTGCACACAAAAGTTTATTCTGATTTTCTCCCTGAAGGATATAGTCTTAGCTGCTAGCATTCTGGAGCCAGTGGGGTAAGAGGGTTGAGAATCTATTTTCAGTATTACCTTTGACTTCTATATAGTATACTCATCCTCTGTTGTGCCTGGTGCTGCCTAGTCCATGGTTCATGGACTCCTCTTTCATCCTCTTGCTTAGGTAAGGGATGGCTATCAGGCTTCATGGAGTTCTAAATGCTTCTTTACATACACACATACACACACACACACACACACGTATATGTATACATATATATATATAATTTATTGTCAAATTGGTTTCCATATAACACCCCGTGCTCATCCCAGCAGGTGCCCTCCTCAATGCCCATCACCCAATTTCCCCTCTCCCCCACCCTCATCAACCCTCAGTTTGTTCTCAGTATTTAAGAGTCTCTTATGGTTTGCCTCCCTCCCTCTCTGTAATTTTTTTCTCCTTCCCCTCCCCCATGGTCTTCTGTTAAGTTTCTCAGGATCCACATATGAGTGAAAACATATGGTATCTGTCTTTCTCTTCCTGACTTATTTCACTTAGCATAATACCCTCCAGTTCCATCCACATTGCTACAAATGGCCAGATTTCATTCTTTCTCATTGCCAAGTAGTATTCCATTGTATATATAAACCACATCTTCTTTATCCATTCATCTAACTGCTTCTTAAACTGACTTTCAACTAGTGCTCTTGTTTTTAACACACCTTCCCCACCACTTCCACAGGTACTTGATGGAACTCCAGAAACTCTGGAGCCTTTGAGAGTTCTGTAAATACAGATGCTTCTCATTCTTCCTCGTAGCCAGTTTAAGATTGCTTTCTGTATTCCTCTGTTTTCCATATTTCAAAACTGTGTTACTCTTGTCTCTTAGTATATTTTCTTTATTCCTAAGTGTTTATTCCTTTAAAAGTTATTTTATTAATGTTTTTATGGGTTTCTGGAGGAATCAAAAAATGTGGTCAATTTGCTGCTTTACCTGGAAAGCCCTCTATTAACTCCTCATATTGTAATCACTGATAATTTTATCTGTTTTGTTCACTCCTCTATCTCCAGTGGCTAGAATATTGCTCAGCCTATAGAAGATACTTAGTAACTTTGGTGGATGTGTGTGTAGTGAGTGAATGTGTGAATAAGACCTCCCAGGAAGAAATTAAATATTCCATAGAATGGGACAGCCTATTAGGATTGTAAGTTCCTTCAATAATATTTGGAAGTTCTAAAATCTAACAAAGACAAAAACCATTATGTTACTATAATAACCTTTTATTATTTACTGATTGTAAATAGTTAATGGATTAGATTTAAAGATATTAGCTGTATGATGTGCTCATCTACATGCACATTTGTATGTGAATGTGCCAGAATCCATAGAAATTCTTTGTTCTGAATGAGGAAAAGATTAGATTGATTGGTAATCTCTGTGCTAAAACCATTTTTTGCTGGGTTAGCTCTTTTTGTAAATTTTAACTTCAGTGTTGAAAGTTTTAAAATTTACTTATTTAAGCAATGTGGGGAGTATTGTAGATGTCTCAGTTAACTAAAGCAAATTATACCGTATTTAACTTTTTACAGTGATACATTTGATATTGCCTGGAATGGCAGAACTGGGATTCGCCAGAGCAGACTGTCAAGTAGCACCTCCTTGCTTGATAAAGATGGGATATTTGCTAATTCAGCTAGCAGCAAACTCTTGGAAAGAGCGCATGGAATTCTCACGTTAGTATTGATCAGAAATGTGGATTGGTTTTTATGACTGGTTTAAAATTTCTGGCTAAAAAAAGAAGAGGGGTGATGGTGAATCATTATTTTCATGAGGAGAATTTTGAGTGAAACAAGTGAATCAAAAATAGTATTGAGAGCTGTGAATCTCCTGCATTAAGAAGCTTGGCGGTTTGTTTGTTTTCATCTCCCCAGGAGAATCATGGTTGGATGTACTTACGGAGATAATTCTTCATTAGTCTTTGACAGACCCTACATACAAATAGAGTAAAACTGTTCACACTTTTTATGATTCTCAGTCTTGAATTGCACTTGTCCTTTAATTTTGACAGTCCTAACAAATTGGGCAGTAAAATCCCCTATGAAATGGGGACTGAGACTATATATAGTGATATATAACCTTTATCCAGCCTGCCATTCTTCATTACCTAATTATAGGACTGCTTTGAGGGTATAGGTTTAACTATGCAAGGTGGACCAGTAAAAAGTTCTTAGCTACCTGTATCCATGTATTTCAGGCATTATTTCAAAACATATTTTTTGACCACTAGCTGGTATGACTGAATTGGATTCCTTAATCCCTAAGTCATCACTTAACACTGCTAATAGGCTCAATTTATTTAAGTTCCGCGATGCTTCAGAATTATAAATTAACTCATTTAATCCTCACAACAACCAAGAGGTTGGTGGTATTATGATCTTCATTTTACATTATTACATTCTACATTATCTTACATTATCACATTAGTGAAACCAAGACTTAGAGAAGTTAAAACTCCTACACTAGTAAATGCTAGAGTTTTAGATTCAAGCTTTGGTCTTTCTGACTCCCCAGCTTATGCTCATGAGCTCTGGGCATTATTCCTTTTATTTCTTTAGCCGTTAAAAAAAGTCTTGATGTGGGGGCGCCTGGGTGGCGCAGTCGGTTAAGCGTCCGGCTTCAGCCAGGTCACGATCTCGCGGTCCGTGAGTTCGAGCCCCGCGTCAGGCTCTGGGCTGATGGCTCGGAGCCTGGAGCCTGTTTCCGATTCTGTGTCTCCCTCTCTCTCTGCCCCTCCCCCGTTCATGCTCTGTCTCTCTCTGTCCCAAAAATAAATAAAAAACGTTGAAAAAAAAAAATTAAAAAAAAAAAAAGTCTTGATGTGAATATAATATTGGGTTATAAAGAAGAAAAAGAGCAGAAGAGAATTTTTAATTCAAAAGGGAAAGATAAGAATTTTTTGATACGTACATTTTAAAAATCTATGAAATTAGACATCTCTTTAAAGTCTTAAAATGACAGAAACAAAGTTTCTGTAGGTATAGGAAAGCAGAATTCTATTAATGTCCAAAAGGAAACAATTTTAGTTTTGAATGTACAACATTATGTTACTGATTATCAGGCTTGAATCTGTTTATACCTATATTGTAGAGCAGGTATCTCTTGTTCCTTTTCCCTGCTTATATTTCATTCCTAAAGGTGCCTGCTTAGTTGAACTAGACAGTGTTTTCATATAGAGGACCAGTATCTTGGAAATGGGTATATAATCTATTGTTTTACCAGAGACCTGGAAAGGATTCATCTGTACTGTCATTATTTCTAATATATGATCTGTCTTATAGGAGAAGCAAAAACTTCAAACCCAAGCCTGGACTTCCAAAGGTGAGTATTATGAAAAAGAATTTTTCTGTTTGTGCCGTATTCTGTAATATTTTTTTTTTATTCATGCAAACAATCTTTAATAATCCCAGATAAGCAGTACCTTATTGGTACCCAAAGTAGGGATTAATTTTGTATATTCAGTTAAATCTGTTTTAGAAATAACACTGGATGTTAGGAAATGGCCAGGCTTAATGGTTCAGGTAAATATTTGTGATATATCTCATATTTCAGTGTTTGAAAGGCTTTTGAATTACAAATGTTTTTTGTTGAGTAATTGCATCTTTACATTAGATCTTTTCATTTATCCTTAAGCCAGGCTAAGGTCAAATTTTGAATTTTACCTGATTTTAAATAGTTTCCAATTAGGGGCACCTGGGTGGCTCAGTTGGTTGAGTGTCCGACTTCAGCTCAGGTCATGATCTTGCGGTCCGTGAGTTCAAGCCCCGCATCGGGCTCTGTGCTGACAGCTCGGAGCCTGGAGCCTGTTTCGGATTCTGCGTCTCCCTCTCTCTCTGACCCTCCCCCGTTCATGCTCTGTCTCTCTCTGTCTCAAAAATAAATAAACGTTAAAAAAAAATTAAAAAAAAATAGTTTTAATTAGTGTTTGTCTAGCTTATCATCATTAGCATTAGTTAGCCAAGTTTTTCTATAAAGGCCCAGATAGGCTGCAGGTCTATGTTGTAACTACTTAGCTATGCTATGGTAGCACAAATGCAGCTATAGACAATATGGAACTGAATAAGTGTTACTATATTTCAATAAAACTTTATTTTTAGACACTGAAATTTGAATTTCATATAATTTTACACATGCCCTTAAGTATTATTTTAATGTTCTTTTAACCATATAAAATCAGTGAACAGGATTTGGCCCATGGC
Organism: Panthera uncia; assembly: GCF_023721935.1. NCBI lineage: Eukaryota > Metazoa > Chordata > Mammalia > Carnivora > Felidae > Panthera > Panthera uncia. The sequence continues at coordinate 110,617,928 of NW_026057582.1, read as the reverse complement.
TGTAATTTGCCCACCCTGATCTACAAAGTTTATGCTGAGATGGCATTCCAAAAGTATTTACTTAATTTACTAAAGAAAGAAAAATCTTACTCTTTCTTCCTCTTGTACCCCCCTAAAGAAGTTCTGTCACTTGTAACCTTTTTGGTGAATTTCAAAATTTTAAAAGAACTGAGAAAGAGCTATTTATCCTCAGATTTTCTAGTTCAAAAAACAAAAAACAAAAAAAATGAAGTTATTATTTCCTTCTACTTAAGCCTCTTTGGCTTCTAGAGAAAAGGTAATGCAATGCTTCTGTGGTTTCTGGTAGTGGTAAATAGTTTTAAAGCACAAAGAAAATTTATGTTAAGTGGTTTGTACTTTGTTCTTATCATGAAAAGATTTTATGTAGAGAAAAAGGCTACCACTTTCATTATCAAACATCTTTATCTGTTCATTTGTGTTTTCTTTTTCCTTCATTGTCTCTTTAGCCATTTAGTATTTTGTTTTTGTTTCAAGTTTTTATTTAAATTCTAGTTAATTGACATATAGTGTAATAGTTGTTTCAGGAAAAGAATTTAGTGATCCATCACTTACATAGAACACCCAGTGCTCATCATAACAAGTGCCCTCCTTAATACCCATCACCCATTTAGCCCATCCCCTGCTTCCCTCCACTCCAGCAACCCTGTTTGTTTTCTATAATTAATCTTATGGTTTGCCTCCCTCTCTTTTTTTCCCTTCCTTCCCCAATGTTCATCTGTTTTGTTTCTTAAATTACATGTATGAGTGCAATCATATGGTATTTGTCTTTCTCTGACTGAATGACTTCACTTGGCATAATACACTCTACTCTAGCTCCATCCATGTCATTGCAAATGGCAAGATCTCATTCTTTTTGATGGCTGAGTAATATTCCAGTGTCTGTGTACACATACACATATATACAAGATTTATATATATACATACATATATATGTACAGTGTGTGTATAAATATGTAAGTATATATATATTATATATAAATGTATATATGTACATTGTGTGTGTGTGTATGTGTATATGTATGTACTTTAGTATTTTGAATGCCAGCACTGAGTCTAGCTATTTGTACCATTCTTTTTACTCTCCTCAAATGGATAACCTCTCTTTAAACTTCATATGGTTTAAAAATATTCATGTTGGCTACACCTGAAATAATTCTATTCAACTATCAGTGACGGGAATCCCATCTATTTCTCTATTTTTATTTATTTATTTTTATTGGCGTATATACAGTGTTATATTAGTTTCAGGTGTACAACATATTGATTAATTGATTCTACACATTACTCAGTGCTCACAACCTGTCACCAACAATGTTATTACAGAATTACTGACTATATTCTTTATGCTGTACTTTTCATCTGTGTGACTTTTATTTTATAACTGGAAGTTTATATTTCTTAATCCCCTTTATCTATTTTACCCCTCCCCTCCAGCAACTGTCACTTTCTTTTTTTTTTTTTTTTTTTCTGTATTTGAGTCTGTTTTTCATTCATCTGTTTTGTTTTCTGGATTCCACCTATACATGAAATCATGTGGTATTTGTGTTTCTCTATCTTACTTCACTTGACATAATACCCTCTAGGTCTATCTGTGTTGTCACAAATGGCAAGATCTCATTCTTTTCTATGGCTAAGTAGTAGTCCCATTGTGTGTATATGTGTGTGTTTGTATACACACACCCCACATCTGTATTCATTCATCTGTTGATAGACACTTGGATTGCTTGCATTATCTTGGCTGTTGTAAATAATGTTGCAGTAAACACAGGGATGCAAACATATTTTCAAATTAGTGTTTTCATTTTCTTTGTGAAAATACCCAGTGGTGGAATTATTGGATCATATGGTATATCTGTTTTTAATTTTTTGAGGAACCTCCATACTATTTTTCTTAGTGGCTGTACCAATTTAGATTCCCACCAACAGTGTGTAAAGGTTCCTTTTTCTCCACCACCTTGCTAAATATTCACTTGTTATTTCTTGTCTTTCTAATGCTAGCCATTCTTATAGGTGTAAATCAAAACCTCATTGTGGTTTTGATTTGTGTTTCCCTGATAATGAGTGATGTTGAGCCATCTTTTAATGTGTCTGTTGACCGTCTGTATGTCTTCTTTGGAAAAATGTCTCTTTGGTTTTCTGCCCATGTTTTAATTGGATCACTTATTTTTTGGCATTGAGTTGTAGAAATTCTTTTTACTAACCCCTTATTGGATATATCATTTGCAGATATCTTCTCCCATTCAGTTTGTTGCCTTTTCATTCTGTTTGTGGCTTCCTTTGCTGTGCAAAAGCTTTTTATTTTGATCTCCCAGTAGTTTATTTTTGCTTTTGTTTCCCTTTCTTGAAGAAACCTATCTAGAAAAATGTTATTATGGCTGATATCAGAGAAATTACTGCTTGTGCTGTCTTCAAGGATTTTTATGGATTCAGGTCTTACATTTAGGTCTTTAATCCAATTTGAGTTTATTTTTGAGTATGGTGTGAGAACGTGGTCCAGTTTCATTCTTCTGCATGTAGCTGTCCAGTTTTCCCAATACCATTTATTGAAGAGATGGTCTTTTCCCCATTGTATATTCTTGTTTCCTTTGTCACAGATTGACCATGTAGTCGTGGGTTTATTTCTGGGCTTTCTATTCTGTTCCATGGACTTATGTGTCTATTTTTGTGCCATATTGTTTTGGTAGTACAGCTTGGTAGTATATCTTGAAATCTGAGATTGTGATATCTCCATTTTTGTTCTTCATTTTTCAAGATTTCTTTGGCTACTCAGGATCTTTTGTGGCTCCATACAAATTTTAAGGTTATTTGTTCTAGTTCTTTGAAAAATGCAGTTGGTATTTTGATAGGGATTGCATTGAATCTGTAGATTGCTTTGGATAGAATGGGCATTTTAACAATATTAGTTCTTCCAATCCATGAGCATGGAATATCTTTCCATTTGTGCCACCTTTAGTTGCTTTCATCAGTGTTTTTTAGGTTTCAGAGTATAGGTCTTTCACCTTCTTGGTTAAGTTTATTCCTAGTTATTTTATTCTATTTGGTGCAATTGCAAATGGAATTGTTTATTTATTTTCTCTCTCTGCTACTCATTATTAGTGTATAGAAAGAACTGATTTCTGCATATTAATTTTGTATTCTATAACTACTGAAATCATTTATTATTTCTAATAGTTTTCTGTTTGGAGTCTTTAGGGTTTTCTATATGTAGTATTATATCATCTGCAAATAGTGTCAGTTTAACTTCTGCTTTACCAATATGGATGCTTCTTATTTTTTTTCTTGTCTGATTGCTGGGGCTAGGACTTCCAGTACTATGTTGAATAAAAGTGATAGGAGTAGACAGGGTTGCAAATATTTTTCTGTGTCAGTAAATACAGGTTACAGTATATTTATGAACTGTATAGAATTTAGTAGTGTGACTAAAGCATACTTTATGAAAATAATTCCTTATAATTGCATATCTCTGTTGTTTTTCACTGTTTTCTGAAGCATTGTCAAAAATAACTTTCAGATCTTATTTGATAGTCTCCTTAAATAAATATCTAGATGTGAAATTGTTTATCAGGAAGGCTATACTGATTTGCATTCTTAATAACAGTGCATAAATATGTCTTTCTTCACAACCTCATGAATATTGGGTTTTGTCAGTGTTTATTATGTTTGCCAATCTGATATGCAGAAAACCTCTTTAAAAGAAATGTGCTTTTTTTTATTATACATCAGGTTGATTGATTGTCATCATGTTATATGTCATTTATACTTTATTTGAGAATTGCCTGTTTCATGTCTTCTGTTCATTTTAATTTCAGGATGAATTTTTAAAGGAATTTTTACATTTCTTATGTACAGATAATAAGTCTGTCATTGCTAGAAAAACTTTATTTAGTTGTATCTGTTAAAATATGTATTGTACTTGTTGCCACTTGAAGGTTTATATTTTTAAGTGTTTATATTGTCAAAATTAATATTTTTAAGACTTTTAAATTTGTTGTTTTTAACTCAGTTCTGTGCTTCTCATACAATAAAATTTTTAGAGCTTTTTGAATAACATTATATAGTTGTACATATGTATCATTATATATTCTTTCCATGGGCAAGCTCACTTCCATAAATATGGTATGGTTTAAAAAGTTGAGGCGCCTGGGTGGCTCAGTCAGTTGAGCATCCGACTTCAGCTCAGGTCATGATCTCATGGTTCATGGCTTTGGGCCCTGCGTTGGGCTCTGTGCTGATTTGGAGCCTGCTTCAGATTCTGTGTCTCCCGCTCTCTCTGCCCCTCCCTTGCTCGCACTCTGCCTCTCTCTCTCAAAAATAAATAATAAATATTAGAAAAAATTACTTTTAATTGTAATAGGCTGCAAAAGCTCTCAAATACTTTATTAACACCCCATTTTGTATTATTTGTATTTGCTTTATGTGTAACTCCTATCTTACTATTAAGATTAATAATTAATTTGCCAGGATCATGGTTAATAGGGTTTATGTTTTATTTTGTTTCTGTGTATGTTTCTGGCACACCCTCTGTAGCCCTGGGATTAAATTTATTGTCTCTGTGAGTCAGGATTCAATTACAGTTAGCAATAATAAGTGTAGATATTTTTAAGTAGAAAAAGACTTAATTCAAATAGGCACTTACAAAATCATTAGAAGTTTTAGAGTTTCAGAGTATTAAAATAGCAGTGCAGAACTGACCCCAGCTGTAATCAGCTAAGAAAGCAGGAAGCTGCCATTCCAGCTGCTGCTTCCAGGTGCATACTACCTGTGGTGTAATCCAGGAATCAGGAGGAAGCTGCCACAACTATTGGCACCAGGGTTAAGGTGCATTTACTAGAGTTGCAGTAACAACACAAATTCCCTGTGCTCTGCCTCTCAACTCACAAAGGTGGTGCCTGGACATTAGGATCACAGAAAGCTAAAGTACTTGGGTATACATGGTTGTCAGAAGAAACAGAAGCTAGTAGCCAAAGTCTGCCTCAGTTATACCTTCCCAATTTCATGCGTTAGAATTTAAATGATAAACTTAAATCCTATCTGGAACCCAGATGCAAGAGAGTTTGAGAAATGCAGTTTTCTTTTTAGCTGGAAAGCTTCTGTGAGAAAGCAGGAGGGTGAGATGGATATTGAATATCAATTTCTAATATTCACCACAGTCATTATACATGGGTGATAATGAAAACTGGCTTAAAATTTTGGTTTCCCTGTTCTTTAATTAATTTATGTGAAGAATTTGATTTTTCTTGCTTGTTTTCAGCACTTGCTAGAGGTAAATTCTTTAAAGCACCTGACAAGACTGACACTACAGGATCGCATTACCAAGTCTCTTCTTCATTTGCACAAGAAGAAAAAGCCTCCCAGCATCAGTGCCCAGTTTCAGGTTATTTCTTTTGTTATCTTTTTATAAAAAAATTTTTTTAAATCAGGAATCTGTTTCATTCAGATCAGCATTGAAAGGTCAAAATGATCTGCAAGGTACCTGAATGGAATATGATTCATATGACTTAAAAGCCATTTTATGGTGGTCATTTTGGAGAAAAGTTACAGTGGTGGAAAAAGTCAGCTGCCTTTCTTTTTCATTGTTGTATCTGTGGATAGTGGATATCCCAAAGAGTAATTCATTGCCTTCAATGTGAGGAGACAGGCAGCAGGAAATTGCTATTATAAACAAAATCTTCCTTTTACCCTATGGCCCAGATATAGTCACTGTTAACATAAGGTGTATGTTTTTTTTCCTATATGTATTTTTAAACTTCATGCTTCTGCTATTGATATTTAACTAAATGAGATTGTAGTTTTTTTCTGGTTTTATTTTAACTTTGTGTACATAGATCCATTTCTTTTTGTTGTGACTGGGCATTTGGGAATAAATATCACAATAAATTAAATAACAGTTATATATAATTGTCAAGCTGACTTTTATTCTTTGAACGTATATCTGTGTCTTAAGTTTTTTACAGTACCTTCACATTGGTTTTATAATCAAAGGAAAATAAGTCTAAAATGGGCTATTTTTTTCAAAGATGGTTTGTTTATAGCAGCAGGAATCAGATCGGTGGTTTTCTGGGACTGTCAGCAGGAAGAGTTATTAATTGCATATGGGCAGGAGGGAACTTTCTAGGGTAATGGAAGATTTCTATATCTCATCTAATGTGATGTTTGCACAATCATGTAAACTTACTGAAAATCATTGATCTGTACACTTATAATGGGTACATTTTTATAGTATTTAATTTGTATTTCAATAAGGTTAAAAACAAAACATCACTCTTAAGAGAATGAAAGTGCAAGGTACAGGGTGTGAAAATATACTAGCAATATATCTGAAAAGCACCTTATATATATAGAATAAACAAAGAACCACAAATCAATTTTTAAAAAGACTGACACCCTAATACAAATGGTACAAAGCCTTGTGCAGTCAAAACTGTCTGAAATCAAAAGATGTAATTCAGAAGGCCAGTGAGCCTATTAAATACTGGCCCAACATTATTATTCATCAGAGAAATGCAAATTAACTACACACTTGCCAGCATGGCTGAAATAAAAAAGACTGATTATACAAAGTGTTAGTGGGGATGTGGAGCAACCAGAAGAACTTTTATACACTTCTATTGAGATATAAACTGATGCAGGTATTTGGAAATAGCTAAAAGATATGTTGAAGAATGGCCACAGCAATTTTATTTATAACAGCCCAAACTGAAACAAATATCTACCTTAAATGGATTATTTAATTGTGGTATAGTCATATAATGAATCATTACTATATAGCACTGAAAATGTACATAATGTATGCAACAAATACAAGCTCGTACCTAGTATATCTTTTTTTTTTTATATGAACTCATATAGCAGACAAAACTAAGTTGCCATCTTAGAGATTAGGGTAATGGTTACCCTTGGTTCAGGTGTGGAGGTAGGTAATTTATGTACAGTGACCTTGCTAAATTCAATGGGATAGGATAGAAGGGCTTCTGAATTTCTGGTAATATTTTGTTTAATGATTTGGGCTTTGGTTGTAAGAATGTATTCCCTTTGTGAAAATTCATCAGACTGTATACTTATGATTTAAGCATTTTATTTTATGTATCTTGTACTAAAATAGCATATACAAGAAAAAAGAACACTTAAAAGTAAAAAAGTTGTATGTTGCTTATATATGATGGTAATAATAGGAGTCTATATGGTTGTAAGGCTTTTAAGTTTTACTTGAAGTCATAAAATATTAACCCTAAGTAGACTGTGACAAGTTAGGTTTGCATATTGTAATCCTTAGAGTAGCCACTGAAAAATACTACAAAGAAATATAACAGAGAAGCCAATAGATGGAATACTAAAAAACAAAATATGTTATCTGAGCATAAGATGGAATGAAACTAGAAATCAATAAAGGAAAGATAACAACCCCCAGGTATTTGGAAAATAAAAAGCAGACATCTAAATAATACATGAGTCAAAGAAGGAGGAAGATTTTAAAAATATTTTAAATGAAATGAAAATATCAAAGTTTGTGCAGTGCAGCTAAAGCAGTGCTCCAGGGTTCATTGATAACATTAAATGCTTTTAATGAAATGAGAAAGGTCTCAAGTCAATAATGTAAACTACTACTTTAGGAACCTAGCCAAAGAAAAATATATTAAACCCAAAGCAAGCAGATGGAATGAAATGATAAAGATAAAAGAAGTCAATGAAATTGAAAACAGAAAAATAATAGAAAAAAACCAACGAAACCAAAAAGCTCGTTCTTTGAAAACATAAAAAAATTATAAACTTCTAGCTAGACTAGTCAGGAAAAAAAAAGAGGTAAACTACAAATTATCATATTAAGAATGAAAGAGGGGATATCACTGATGTGAACACTGAAAGTGGGAGAATATTAGCTAGTGGATACCCTACCGGATGATTTTCCAAGTTGTTCTAGGAATGCATGAGTTTGAATAAATTGTTTCATGAAATGTGAAGAAAAGTCTAGAATTAGGAGGTCATTCTGTAATATATATGCAGTATTTACTATTGCCAAGTTATCAGCTTTAAGATTAAACTACCATCCTTAAATTACTAAATTACCCTTAATCAGTATGGAAATAAATTTGCTTTTCAGAAAGAAAGCTATTCCTGTGTATACCAATCATTTCTGCATAGTTTGCCAACATTATTTTTTGTACCTATAAATTATTTCCTGCCAGTTTGGAATGGGAGAAAATGCTAATTACATTGCTTTGTATTGCAGGCCTCATTAAGCAAACTGATGGAGACACTTGGTCAAGCAGAACCATATTTTGTGAAATGCATTCGCTCTAATGCTGAAAAGGTAAAAATGTCCTGTAAATGAGAGCTTCTAGCTCAGCTTACTTCAAATCAGGCTTTACTTTTTTTTTTTTTTTTTTTTAAGGAGAGCAAGTGGTAGGGAAGAGCTATCTATAATCTTTTTAAGGAAAACCAGGTTCTGTATTTTCTGTGGATGTCCTTTTATTTTCTGTATTTACTTGCCTATTCCGTGTTTACATGCACTTGATTCAGTGTTTCCTAGAATCTGAGAAGCAAATATGTTTTGAAATTCCATCATAAAAAAGAGTTTTATGCAACTTTTGTTACCCTGAGATTAATCTTTCTTGTTTGTATATAACCTGTCATTCTTAAAGAATTTGTTTAGAGCTTTTTGCCTCTGTAAAATAAGGAACATACTGTGGACATTCTTGATTCCTTCTGCTTTCGATAATAGGTCTCCTAATTACAGCTTTGTAGAATATACCTAATAAATATAAACATTTGTCATATTCCTTTATGTTCATCATAGGAAAATATACTTCCTAGGCTGAACAGCTACAAATGTGTAGTTCTATAGTACTATAAATGTATAGTATGAATTGTGTCCAGCTTTCTTAATTTTTAGGAAGCAGTCTTCAACTGCTGTTTACAAGCTTTGTGAACTTAACCATTTCTGTGACTTTTAAAAGTTTTCATCTTTGTAAGAATATACTATAATTATAGGACCAGACTCACAGTGTTTTGGAACTAGTATACCTGAGTCACTACCTGCAAAGTACTTAAAATGTTACTGGCCCATACTAATTGTTCAGTAAATGTTAGCTGTTCTTTTATAGTAACAAAAAAGGACACCTTTTTATTTACAGTTAAATAGAACCTTTGAGTCCTTATTATTAATGAAGACCTTGTTATACAGAGAGTTCAATTAATGAAGTATTTCAGGGCACAGAATAAGTACTAAATAAACATTGACTATTATTAACATAAGTTGCATATTTGATTTTTTTTCTTTGATAGCTGGTATGCCCCATTTCCCTGCAGGAAAATGTTTGGGATTGCCTTTGCGGATCATTGAAAATAGTATTTAGAGAATAGGGAGAAATACCAGAATATCCAAATAATATCTTTTGAATATCGGAAAACATGCCTACTGAGATACCTACAAGTGACAGGGTGTTGTGAATGGTGATGAGTGACTGCCTCCCATTAGCTTCTTCCTTATCAATGCTTGTGCATTGAGGAGGTTAGTTCTCAGGGACTGTAGGAATTTTTTGTTTTTCATTGTATCCTACTGGTATTACTAGCAAAAAATGTTTAGAGAAAAAACTGCTCTTAACCTTGTACTAGTCATTAAATGAAGAATCTGTCAGCTCTCCATTAACCAAGGCAACTGGTAGAGTGGAGTAGGTGGTTTCTGATTGAAATTATAGAGAGAAATCTTAATTAAAAACAAAAATACAGACACTCTTGACTACATATATGTAGATTAATCTTGTTACAGATTTTTATAGGGACTAGACTATGTCTGCTCCTCCTGTGGGTAGCTGCATTCCTTTTTAGCTTTGAAGGTCCTCTCCCTCTACAACTAGAGAGAGGCTGGAAGCTTTGGTCTCTCCTTTTTCCCTAGGGTCAGGCATTTAGAACTTTTCGGAAGCTACCAGCTGGGGAGGTAGATTTTCCTGTCACCTCTGTTGTGTCTTAACCTGACAATCTCCAATTTTTAGATACTCAAAAGTTGACTATACTTATGAGGAAAACATTAATTTGGAGATCTCTTCTTCTGGGTTAATCTGTCTTTTTTTCCATTTGCTTTGATTTAGCTGCCATTAAGGTTCAACGATGCTTTGGTACTTCGACAGCTTCGGTACACTGGGATGCTAGAGACAGTTCGAATTCGCCAGTCTGGATACAGCTGCAAATATTCTTTCCAGGTTATGCTTTTATAGTGATATTTAAATTTATATACACATAATTAAGTGATTCCTGTGTCTTGTTTTTCATTTGGGGCTCACTTGTTTATTTCTCTTATTTCTTCCTTTCCATTCCATCTTTTGTGTACAGAATTGAAGAGGGATAGAAAGTACTCACTTCCATTGAATGGCAGCAATCTTATGTGTTGTAATCGAATCCAGTTCCTGGCTATTCTCATTTGATCTGAATGTTTACTAATACTAAGTTTACTTGTAACATAGTAGTTCCTCCTGCTGATTACTCCAGTAATGGAAATAGTTCAATCAGAGCTACCTGGTTCAAGAGAAGATTCTATTTAGGTTTATGTAAAGTTTTCTCACAAGATTTTCTTTTATAGTAAGCTGCCAGCAAGGTTCACAGGTATTCTCATTAGCTACTGCTGCTATGGGTATAGAAATTATGTTGAAGCTTTTCAGCAGCTGAACAGATTCTTTGCTGTTTCTGGGCGGGAACGCTTTGTTCTCAGTTATACCCTGTAATAGCTGACACCTTTGCATGTTTTTTTGCTAAAAATTTCAGTTCTTATTAAATAACTTTTTCTTTGGTCTTTAACACAACTTTCTCAAAAGGGATAGTTTCTGCTTTTTTCTTCTTCCATTCCCTTTTGATAACAAAATATGTAGAACTCACTATCTTCTCTCCACCCCACCCCCATTTTACAAATTAACTGCTTTGTAGTTTTTTTAATTAAATACTTTCTTGGTTTCAGTCTGTTTAGAAGATGAAAAAATGATCAGTAAAAGGACAGCTAGCTAATTTAGACCCATGTTTACATTTTACACATAGTTTAGACATGTTTATAATTTTCTTGTGATTTTACAACATTTTTCTTTTCATTTTTCAGGATTTTGTGAGCCACTTCCATGTACTTCTTCCCCGAAATATTATTCCATCCAAATTTAACATTCAGGATTTCTTCAGGAAAATAAATCTTAATTCAGATAACTATCAAGTTGGAAAATCCATGGTAAATATAATATATACACTCCTTGTCAAATTTGAGTGAATTTTTATATTTAGATAATAATGGCGATCTTTGCCCCAGAGAACATTTCTGAAAAAGATACTGTACCAGTTATCATAAGGAAATTGAGATATTAAGATTAAAAATATTAAGATTTTTACTTAATATAGTCAGTATTAACCAAAGAGCTTCTGGCCAGTGCTCTAGGTCTGCTTAAGGTTTTTAACTGCCTAAAAACAATGACTCCCTAGGTATTCTACTGTAATCTTCAACTCAACTTGCCCAAAGTGACCTTATCCAAATTACCCTACTGTCCTTAATTTTCATCTATTCTTTTCTCTCTCATCCTTCTTCTAGGTTCTTAGGCTAAAAACTGTAATGCTAATTGGCCTGACCCTTCACCTTAATCCTTTTACAAAGTTCTGTGTCTTCTCACAAATGATTCTCACGTCATGCCCCTTTTCTTCATTCCTACTGCTGGCATTTTAGCCTGTTCCTTTGCTCTCAGTTATAGTTCTCTTACAGTAATTCCTCATCCGATTTCAGTCTATTTGTCATTCCATTTAAGTCACTCTACCCATAGTATCAAAACCATCATCTTAATATACTTCTTTCTTTTATGTTGACTTTCTGCTCAATAATAATCACCTGATAACCTCCCGTTAAATTCAAACATCTTTCTCTTCTTCAAGAACCTCCATATTGTGACTTCACATCATTTAATATTTTCTTTATGAAGATTATTCGGTTGTCTCCTGTACATGCTGCCATGTACGTGTACATTTGTTATTATTTCCTGCTCCTTGTTTTGCTTAGGTAGAGCCCTCTGTCTTTTGCCTTACAGTTTACTGTCTTCCTATTTGTGTATCTAATATCTCTTCTTTTTTAAAATAGTGTTAAATTTTTTGACAGAAGGGGGAGGTGATGGATATCAATTAGTTGGTGGTAATTACTTCATAATGTATACATACATCAAAATGTCACATTGTACACCTTAAAGATATATATAGGTTTTAATATCTACCTGCTTTTAAGGGTGAAGTGCAAATTCTGTTTTCAGAGGGACTATGTTTAAGTTATATTTGTTTCCTCCTAAACCCCTAAAGATTTATTAATGGCATAAAATAGTAAATAAATTGATTAATAGCTTTGGGTAGCAAGAAGCCTTTGATGCATACTGGGTTTCAAAAAGACTGTTATTATTGGTTTATTCATATTATGATCATCCCCCCACCCTAACATCCTTGAACAATATGACCTTTTACCAGTGGTACAAGTGGTTCATGATGGCAGTGAATCTCTAAAACTGGGAATTTTGTATTCGTGTTCACTGTTTCATTTCCCCTTCTATGTTCTAATGTCTCTTTCTATATTCTAATGGCAATTTTTTTTTTTTAATTTGAGAATGACTTCTTTGGATATATTGATAGAAATATTTATCAGTACTGCTTTTCATTTCTTCCACTGTATTCTTCTCTAAAGAAGCTTACCACAGAGGGGCGCCTGGGTGACTCAGTCGGTTAAGCGTCCGACTTCGGCTCAGGTCATGATCTCACGGCTCGTGAGTTCGAGCCCCACGTCGGGCTCTGTGCTGACAGCTCAGAGCCTGGAGCCTGTTTCAGCTTCTGTGTCTCCCACTCTCTCTCTGACCCTCCCCCGTTCATGCTCTGTCTCTCTCTGTCTCAAAAGTAAATAAACGTTAAAAAAAAAATTAAAAAAAAAAAAGCAGCTTACCACAGAAAAGATGATTCATGAAATAAATTTCTCATTTCTTCATAAGCTGTATTCCTCATCTTTCTTCTTTTTGGTAGGTGTTCCTAAAGGAGCAGGAACGACAGCACCTACAAGATCTGCTTCACCAAGAGGTGCTGCGCAGAATCATATTGTTGCAGCGATGGTTCAGGGTCCTGCTGTGTAGGCAGCATTTCCTCCACCTGAGACAGGCATGCATCATTATCCAGGTGGGAAGTAAAGGATTTCTTGCATGAGATTTGCTAGTTTATTTGGCTTTTATTTTAGTAACTAGAACTTTACTGTGAAACATTTGAATAAGAATATAAACTTCTTCATTGATGAGAATGTGTCCTATTCATTTTTGAAATGTTCATAGCATCTAAAAGATTACCTGGCATATACTAATAGACCATTGATAAACATCGATGGAGTTGAAGTTAAATTAAATTGAATTTATAGCTGTAATGTCTTGTACACTATGGTTAGGGGCAAAGGAATTATGTGCCTTAATTTTTGTTGCCTTAATTATTTTTATTTGATTGTTTCCTGAGTGATATTTGAGAGTTATATATACATTGCTCTTGCTCTGTACTCCTCTTGGATGATAGGTATCTTATTTCATATTTTATCTGTTTTATTTTTTCCTTCACTGATTTATATGATGACCGTTCTGTTCTCCTCCATAGGCCCTTTTCTTTTAATACAAGAAAATTTTTAGAATATTTATCTTTGAAACATGTGCATGTTGACCTTAAACCCATTAATATTGGCAAAACTATAGCCCAAGAAGATAATGTAATTTGTTAAAGCATCAAAAACTTTTAAATTATTTTAAGTTCTATAATTAACTTCATCGAGGTTATATTCTCTAAGAATTGTTTTAGCCAAGCATATCTGGAAAATAAAGCTTTTTTTTTTCACTTTAATCAGGCACAATTTAGCTATTTAGCCACTTAATCTCTAATTACAACACAATAAATTTATTATTTTTCTTTTTTCTGTGAAAATGTGGTATAAGATATGACAGCCATTTCTATTGTTTTGTCTTCCTCACAGCGATTCTGGAGGAATTATCTAAATCAGAAGCAAGCCAGAAATGTAGCTGTGCAGAAGGATGCTTTAGTTTTGGCTAGTGCAGCCACGCTTCTCCAGTCTTCCTGGCGTGCTCATGTGGAGAGGCAGCGGTATTTGGAGCTCCGGACTGCAGCCATCATCATCCAGCAGAGATGGAAGGAATGCTATAGGCAGAGGCACATGGCTGCTGTCTGTATTCAGGCAAGATGGAAAGGCTACAGAGAAAGTAAGAGGTATCAAGAACAAAGGAGCAAAATTATCCTTTTGCAATCAATATGTAGAGGATTCAGAGCAAGACAAAGGTAATTTGTATTGTTATGATACTTACTCCTTTCCTCTTCAGCTATTTTGTTTATATCTTTGCTCTTAACATTTGCCTAACTTGTATTAGAATTGGTTATGTACAATTTCGTCTTCTCCACTAGGCTGTGATGTTCCTAGCAGTTTTAACCCATATTGTATGGTCTCTAAAAGAAGCTAAACAGATACTTATTGAATTAAATTGGATTGAAAACCTACATGGTCTACAGTTACAACCACTAAGAATTGATTTTACATTAGGTTGAGTCTTTAAAATTTGGCAATATTCAGTTGTTTTTATCTTCAGAAACTTTAATTTCATTATTAAGGTTTACCTTAAAATAAAGTTATTTCTAAAATGAGAGCTTTACTTCTGAGTTAATTTATGTTTTGACTAGGATGCCCTATTAGGATTAATGTACTTAATAAAGTATCTCACTCATAGAAATAGAATAATGAAATGTGCATCCAAGTTAGTTTAAGAAGAAAATTTTGAAACTTTCAAATTATTTCTTAAATTCTCAGTAAAGTGTATTCTCTCCAGTAGTAACTAAAAAATCTTTCTAACCCATTTTTTTTTCCTGTTGTTATATAGATTTAAAGTTTTAAAAGAACAAAGACTGAAAGAAACAAAACTAGAATTTGGATTGGCAGATCCTGAGCCATATGGAGCTCTGGAAATTCAGGGCTCAGACCCTTCAGAATGGGAGGATTGTTCCTTTGACAACAGAGTGAAAGCTATAGAGGAATGTAAATCTGTGATAGAGAGTAATCGAATTAGCCAGGAGAGTTCAATGGACTGCTTGAAAGAGTCCCCAAACAAGCAACAGGAGAGAGCCAGAAGCCAAAGTGGTGTGGACTTGCAGGGAGAAGTGATTGTAAGAGAGAGACCTAAGTCCTTAGAGGATCTCCACCAGAAAAAAGTAGGTCGGGCCAAAAGAGAAAGTCGGAGAATGAGAGAACTAGAGCAAGCTATATTCAGTTTAGAATTGCTAAAAGTTCGTTCTCTTGGTGGCATGTCTCCTTCAGAGGAACGTAGATGGTCTACAGAACTGATGCCTGAAGGTCTTCAGTCTCTACAGGGTACACCTGACAGTGAAAGCTCTCAAGGAAGTTTGGAACATCTGAGCTGTGAGGAAAGCCAGAAGAGCAAACTTGAGTCCATAATATTAGATGAAGGAGACTTGCAGAGTCTGTCGCCTAAAATATCTAGCAGTCCAAAATTTGATTCACAGGACAATGCCCTCAGTTCCTCAAGTGAGACTAACTATACCATGATTGAAAAGGGAACACCCTCTGACTCAGTGCATTTGAAGAATGGGACTGTGAAGGAAAAATTGGTTTGCAGTTCTGAATCTATTACCTGTAAGCCACAGCTGAGAGACCCCTTTATTTCAAATAGTCTGCCTACATTTTTTTATATTCCTCAACAAGATCCACTGAAAACAAGTTCCCAACTAGACACAGGTATCCAGAGAAACAAGCTATTAGAAAGTGAAGAAACACTTTCAGCTCTTACTTTGGATATCAACAGGGAAGCCAGCAAGTACCACTCCTCTGGAGAAAATCAAGTTGTCATGTCTTTGAATACAGATTCTTCTAATACTGTGCTGAAGAAGTTAGAAAAGCTAAACACTGAGAAGGAAGAAAGGCAAAAGCATTTGCAGCAGCAGAATGAAAAAGAGATGATGGAACAGATTCGTCAGCAAACAGATATTTTAGAGAAGGAGCGTAAAGCCTTCAGGACCATTGAAAAGCCACGAACTGGGGAGTTGTTCCTGGCACCATCTTTCCATCCATCAAAACAAAGAGTAGAGAGGCCGTCCTCTCTCCTCATTCTGAATACCCCAAATAAGGAAGAACCCAATGTACTAGGGCCTCCATTAGTAACTGTAAAAGATGCAGTTCTTCCAAAAGACAGCACTTCTGCTCACCTGTCCCAGAAGGACCGACCTGTCACCTTATTCTTTGAAAGGAAAGGAGGCCCATACCAATCTGCTACTACCAAGGAATTATCCAAGACAGACAGAATGTGTACCCAAATGAATGTAGCCTGTAAACTTTCTAATAATCGTGTTTCCAAAAGAGAGCATCATAGGCCAGCTCAGTCTTACATCCACAAATCTGATGGCCCTTCCAGAGATGGAACTACTAGGGTCATTTTCTTCACACCAAAGGACAATATGAGTATTTCCCTGTAAGTGAAATGATATTTATTTTCTGTGTAAATGGGAAACTTTTTGGAGAATTTTGCTAAGTTGCTTTAATCTACCTCAACTATTTGTATGGGTGCTGCCGAAATGAGCCATTTTCTCTGTGTAAAAAAATTCCCTTAATGTTGACTCTAGCAGGGTTCCTGAAATTGGATATAATTATACCATAGGAATCTTTGACTAAGCATAGATGGAGTTTTTTGGTTTCTTCTCATTAAGTGAGAAAGCATTTGTGAAGGTCAATACAGTGCCTATAAACATAGTAGGCTAGGCATTCGGCAAATGCTGGTTGTCTTAGATTTTTCATGTGAGGCAAGTCCAGGTTTTTATTGTCACACTTTAAAGTTAATGTACTTTGTCCCAGCTCTTGGCCTATTGGGTCTTCACTGAGTACTTTATACATTTTTGGTGTGTAGTAAAAAACACAAAAAGAATAAAATTTACCATCTTAACCATTCTTAATTACATACGACAGTAGTGTTAACTATATGCACATTGTTGTACAGTGGATCTCTAGAACTTTTTCATATTGCAAAAGAAACTCTATTACCTATCAAACAGCAACCAGCCCTTTCCCCTTACTCCAAGCCCCTGGTAACCACCATTTTTCTTTTTTCTTTTCTTTTCTTTTTCTTTTCTTTTCTTTTTTATTTTGAGAGAGTGTGCATGTGTACTTGAAAGCTGGGGAGAGGGGCAGGAGGAGAGAGAGAGAGAGAGAGAGAGAGAGAGAGAGAGAGAATCTCAAGCAGTCTCCTTGTTCAGCACTGAGCCCAATGTGGCTCAGTCCCACAACTCTTGGATCATGACTTGGGCTGAAACCAAGAGTTGGACACTCAACTGGCTAAGTCACCCAGGCGTCCCTCCTTGTGACCACCATTCTGCTTTGTTTCTAAGAGTTTGACTACTTAAGTGGATGCCTCATATGAGTGGAAGTTCTTTATACTTTTAAGTTTTCTTAACTTGTGGTCATCATGAGAAAAGCACTTTTTAAGTGGAACATAAAAACAAAGATGATAAAATTTAAGAAATTTTATTAAGTCTTTGTTGTATAGTGGATTCTTTCAGTTCTCCTGGAACAATGTCAGTGTTTTGTTTTTAAATATTTTTATTTTGAGAGAGAGAGAGAGAGAGAGAGCGCGCGAGTGCACAAGAGGGGGGAGGGGCAGAGAGGGAGAGAGAGAATCTCAAGTAAGTTCCATACCCTCTGTAAATGTGGAGCCCAACATGGGGCTCGATATCACAACCATGAGATCGTGACCTGAGCCAAAATCAAGAGTCAGATGCTCAACCAACTGAGCCACCACGGTGCCACAAGAATGTCAGTGTTTAAATGAAAGGAGGGTATATATCTTAGAGCTAAAAAAATTAAATTTCACATTAACTATGCAAATAACCTTTTCTCTCTTATCATAGCTTGAGCTTTTAAATATTTTTGTCTGTAAAATTACATACGGATTTTATAGAAACTCTTTGTAAATACGAGCAAAAAATCATTGGTATTTTTTTTTCCATTAGGGGTTTCTGTATGGTATTATGAAACGCAGTTGGACTAAATGACAGCTTGAGGTCCTATACCTACCCATTAACCTAGAGATTGCCCAAAAGTTCAAAGACTTTGTATAAGCATATATAAGCCCATCAGAGTGTTAAAAACATTATTTCCTGTCATTCTGATTAAGTTTAGTGATGGGAGGTGTGTGTGTTGTATGTTTGTGTAGTTGTTGGATCCATGAATCAGTTCTGTGAAAGGCTTACTTATAGATTTCAAAAACATTAATCATTCTTGTGAATCCTTGTAAATTACTTTTGTCATTTTCCAAGATAAACAATCTTAAGGGTACTTGATCTAGTTTGCTTTGCCTCATTAAGATCTATTTATCTTCAAAATGATTATGTGTTAGGTTGTTTCTGTGAAAGCTTAAATAAAATTCATACTTTAAGTCTTCTTTTATTGTATAAGTAATACTATAAACCTTAGCACTTTATAGAATTGCAAATGTTGGTAATTCTAAACTATTTTGTCCAGTTGCCACACTATTATAGATGAGCTCACTAGGCCTATAGAGATGAAATGACTTGTTCAAAATCACATACTGAGACAAATAGCTGGGAATGGAACTTGAGTTTCATGATTAGGAATCACCATTGGATTTCATGATTAGGAAGTAATTTTAGATTAGTGTTCTTTCTGTAGAAAAGAAATGCACTTTCTATGGATAAAGTGCATTGTGGCCTTCATCTGGTTAATGAAAGAGAACAAAAAAGAAATCATGGAGAAATATAAAGAAAATGCTGTGAGTTTAAAAGTTGGCTAGGGTGTTCAGATGCTATCAAACATTGTTTTCTTGTTTTGAGAATAAATCAAAGGCCAATAGGCTTAACTGTGGCAAGACAGATTTTGATGAAAGGGAATCTTTTAGGTTAGCCTAGGATTGCTAGGTTTGATCGTGGGTTGGCCAAAAAGGGAGATACCTGAGACGCCTTTAGCTAGGAAAGGTTGCCATCTATTTTGGTTTGTTTAGGGATTTATGCATAGGGTAAAGGACAGTATAACTTTTATGGCCCCTTGGTCTTCACTTATAAAAATTAAATGGAAGATTTTGCATGAGAGCAGTTAGTCTGCCAACTTGTATTATAAGTTAGTGTGTACTTTAAACCCACCACTATGTTAGAAGGTAAGGTATGATTCTCAGTGAGCTTATAGTTCTAAGGAGAGGATAATGGTATGTTGATAAATTTTAAGATTCATGGTTCTGAGTTAAGGTAGGTAACAGAATTTAATGATAAAGTAGTCACATCATGTGGTTATTCAAGCAAAATTAAATTTTCATAAACTAACACTGTGCTATTTGTATGGCATACCTCTTTTAACTTAATAATTTCTTATCCTTCTAGTGTTGACTTTGTTCTGTATAATAGTTAAAAAATTTTTTTAACGTTTATTTATTTTTTAGAGACAGAGTGTGAGTGGGAGAGGGGGAGAGAGAGCGAGGGAGACACAGAATCCAAAGTAGGCTCCAGGCTCTGAGCTGACAGCACAGAGCCTCATGCAGGGCTTGAACTTATGAACCATGAGGTCATGACCTGAGCCGAAGTTGGATGCTTAACTGACTGAGCCACCCAGGCACCTCACTGTTCTGTATAACAGTTTTAAAACTAAGATAGTAGATGAAAGCTACAGAGGGATTTCAGAAAGGAAATTTGCTAACCAGGAGGAACCATCTCAGTATAAAACAAAGTAATGGGATCTTTATCACTTAGTAGCTACTTATCAGGTATTTTATAATGATTAGAATAAAAGGTCCCTTCTAAGACTGATTTTAAAGATTTGGGGATGTAGTATTTTCCCTTATCAAATCCATCTGTTTTCTTGAGCTAATTCTGCTGCTACTATTCTTAAACATATATCATAGTAGAATATACCCAGTGATTATCAGGGACAGGCTTCTAATTCAGTCACATATGTTAATTCTTGATAATGCTATTAATTAGGATAGGCAGAAAAACATTGATACGTTGTTTTAGGAATTGGGTAAGATCTGGAAATATTTATGTGATTTTCTAGAATTCTTTGACTTGGCTTGTTAGGCTATATTTCATGTTGTACTTTAAGACTGTTGCCATGGGATGTCTGCTCGGAATTGAAATGTAATCCTGTTGTTTTATCTTAAGTGTCAACAAGGAAGCCTTAAACAGTGGAAATCCTCTACTCCATAAACAAGATGAACCAAATTGGAAACCTGTGAAATTAACTGGGCCGGGCCAAGGAGAGGTAAGTATTGAATTTTATCTCTCTTATGCAAAATAGATGTACCTATTTTGGAAATTATTATTCTTATAAGTAGAGCACCTCATTTATGCATTTACTCCCAAGTGTTTATGGGAAAGAAGCAATGAGTTAAGTCTCTTATACTTAGGGAAGTGTACTTTAGGGAGGGAATGGTGACTCAAATCCCAGATTATGTTTACAAAAAAGATGTTGCTTAAAGAAAGAAGGCAATTTATGCAAGTGGCTTTGGTGACATATTATGGTGGTGAAAGATGACTTCCTTGGCGATGGAGAACAGTGTAGATTTAGCTTCCATTTGTGTTTTGTCCAGAGTAATGTATATGGATTGCTTTTGGTTATCTCTGTCACTTCTAGAAGAGAGGATACAGTGGGGTGGAGGGATGTTTCAAGAAACTCATGAGCTCTCAGATGTCTTTCATTGGCATCGTCTCCAAAAAAAACCAAAACAAAACATTGTTGTGTTATTTGTTTTATCATTTGGTCAAGCAGGTTGCCAGACCGGCCCATAAAAAGAAAGCTCGAATGGCGCGGACGCGCTCCGATTTCTTGACTAGAGGTACTTTTGCCGATGGGGAGGGGGATACAGAGGAAGATGATTACGATGACATTATTGAGCCCCTTCTCTCCCTTGATCAAGCTTCTCACTCTGAGCTAGGGCCTGCACCCAGCCTGGGTCAGGCCTCTCACAGTGACTCCGAAATGGTAATTTTACAGCAATATAAGAAATATAGGGAACAAGCAAATCTGATGGGAATAGTGAGTAGTCTTTGCTAATCTAAAGCTAACCTTTGCGGCTTCTTCCTTGTATAGTGGTTTGTACACGGGAAACCTCAGTGAACACAGCAATAAAACTAAACCTTAATTTAATAGGACCAGATAAAGGGCACTTTAACAGCATATATCAAATCATAAATTAGGGGAAATTAGGGTTATTTAATTTAGCACTAATGTAGAGTTTTTCTATTATATCTTAAAAGGTCTAGATCAGGGGCCCCCAAATTGTTTTCTGTAAAGGGCCAGATAGTAAATATTTAGATGTTGTTGGTCAGCTCTGCTGTTGTAAAGTGAAAATAGCCATAGATAATAAGTAAACAAATAGGACTGTGTTCTAGTAAAACTGTTTACAAAAACAGTGGGCTGTATTTGACTTGCTGGCCGTAGTTTGCTGATTGATCCTTGGTCTAGTGAATAGGGTATGTTGTTAAATAATCCAATTGCTTTTAACTGAAATGGTACTCTCCTTTTTTTTGTTTTTGGCCTTTAAGCTTGCTTCCCCTCCACCATTATTTAGTAATAGAAAATAAACATGATTTTTTTTAAGTTTGTTTATTTTGAGACAGAGAGAGAGAGCACACACAAGCAGGAGAAGGTCAGAGAGAAGGAGAGACAGAATCCCATGCAGGCTTCTCACCATCAGCACAGAGCCCAATGCAGGGCTTGAACCCACGAACCGTGAGATCACAACCTGAGCCGAAATTGAGTTGGACACTTAACTGACTGTGCCACCCAGGCATCCCTAAACATTAATTTTTAAAAAATGTAATGAACAGTGCCAAAAATGTTTTCTTGGACCAACCTAACCAGGCAGAAGTCTATATGTAATGTGAATTTGAATTAATCACAAATTATAACATTGGAGTTATGTTTGAATAAAGCTACACTTAGTCAAAATATTTGACCAAGAGTATAACTTTATCATCATATTTCATCCAAAATTAGGTATATATAGTTTGACAAGTATGAATGTATTTATGGATATAAAGTATTTGATTTTGGAATTGTCCTGGAAAATATACTATATAAAGAGTCTGTTATGTCTAATATGTACTAAAACATTATCACTTATCAAGTGGAGTGATATATGTGGTTTATTTCCATGCATATCCTTAATTAAGTTGGGTTTCTAATGTTATTCTTTAGTATATATTCATTATGGGAGAAAAATTTTAGGTTGGTCTTTTGACATATTAAATATTTCATTTTTGAACTGTTGTAAGCTGTTTGTGCCAAAGAATTAAATCTTCTGCTAATTTCTAGAATACCCTCCTTGTCTTTATCTTCCGTTAGATAGACCCCATTTTTAAATGATAATATTGATAATCTAAGAAGAAAAAATAAAAATAGAAAACTGTATGACTAGGTCTCTAATTAGACAAATGAGTCTTTACCCTGAGCTAAACCATAGGGCTATAAAAGTTAGAAACAATCTGTGTATCTATTAATATATATAACTGGAGCCAAAGCCCTCTCTTCAGTGTAAGGTAAAGTAACTCCATTTTGGAGGTGCCCTGTTTTTGAGTTATAAATAATGAAACTTACTCTACCATATGATTAGTGGTTAAAGATGAAATTATGTTACAGAGCAACTAATTTTACTAAAAAGTATTCTTTTTTTTTTTTTTTTTTAGTGTAAATAGGGAGCATACTTAAATTATTCTCTAAAGCGTACATAGAATTTTAATTTGTGGAAGAACTTAGCATTGTAATTGCTGTTTTGTTCCTGAGAGTTTGCTTTGTTACAAACCTTAGTCCTTTTGGTGGTAGAATTCTTCCTCACTGAAAACTCTTACTGAGATGAGCTGGAGGTTGGGCTTTCTGCTTGGAGCATTTGGCCCCATTAAGGGTTCTAGCTGGTAGCCTCTGCCTATGATTCTGTTCACCTGCTTTTGACGGTCACTGCATGCCAGTAGTTGTAGAGCACTCTGTATCCCTGCACAGTGTATATAGCCCCCTTTCCAGCTTTCTCACTGTCCTTCTGTTTCATCACTAGCTATTTTAGGAACAGGTGGTGGTGTTTGTTTCTGGTGGACACTTGCATGAAGCAGCTTTGCTTTCTAGAATATGCTGATAGATAGTATTGGGGTTGGGGGTGGAAAGGGTGGAGACAGTTTAAAATGTGTTTCTGTTTGTTTATCTTGAAAATATGCCGTGTTCTAATGTTATCTGATACTATGAAGATGAAGACTAATTGTTTGTAAATGGGAATTCTCAAAAATTCAGGTATCTCTAGGATTTTAAATAGGCTCGATTTTCTAGACACATGGGTTTTTAAAAACTGGATTTTTTTTTTTTTCCCCTGGACAAAGTGACCCTGTCACTTGCGACATTCTCTAAAAACAGTGTCATTCAATCTTGGAAGAAGCCGTCTTACCTTTCCACTTGCAAAATAACTGATCCAATAGGATAAAGACAGTTATAAATGAATTACCTGAAGAGGATTTGATAAGCACTACCTCCTGAATTCATCAGTGGTTAATTAAATTAACATTAATTAATTGTTACCTGCTAGGAGGAGTGGAAAGAGTAGCAGTTTCCTTTTTTTTTTTTTTTTTTAACTTTCTGCCTTTAATTCTGCCATTTGAATAACTATTTACTCTCTGTATGCTGCTCTCGCTCAGTTCTTCTATCCGTTGTGTTGGCTTTTACCCAAGAAGAATATGTTCTGTCACGTAATATTTCAAAAAAAGTTTATTTAATGTTTTTATTTATTTTTGAGAGAGAGAGAGCGCACAAGTGGGGTAGGGGTAGAGAGCGAGGGAGACACAGAATCAGAAGCAGGCGCCAGGCTCTGAGCTGTCAGCACAGAGCCTGATGTGGAGCTCAAACTTGTGAACCGTGAGATCATGCCCTGAGCTGAAGTCGGACACTTAACTGACTGAGCCACCCCGGTGCCCCTGTCATGTAGTATTTTTAAAACCAATTTTTATATAGTTTTTAGTTTCTCAATATTCTAGATGGTAAGTGAGTTAGTCACATCATTTCTATTCCTTATTGGTAGGACTGGTATAGGTAACGTTATAGTTTCCTCTCTCATTCCCTAGATGGAAAATAATCATCTCTGTGGGCATGATTCCTAAATAGCTCTCCAAAATTTGTCTTCTTTATCTCCAGTATGATAAATTTCTCATTTTACCCCAAACCTGCTGTCACTTCCTGTTTCTGTTTGTTTTTCTCTGAGATATTCACTAGTCCTTGTCTTTGTTGAATTTTCCTTCTCACCACCACTCTCTCCACAAAAAATTGCCAGAAAAACCTGTAGATAGAGCAATGCTAAGGTTTTTAGCTTATTTTACAGTAAAGGAAAATCTACCTTGGCTAGGCCTCAGAAAGGGGAAGCCAGGAGAGGATGTTTATAGAATTTTAGAACCTAGGCTGGTGATTTTGAGATGGGTCTTGCAAATTAGAAATCTGGTTGATATTGAACAGTTCATGACATGAAAGGTTTGGATTGGCAGTCCCAGCACAGCAGCCATACTGTTGAATATACTTAGGATTTATATATGTATTCCCCCCCGCCCCAGAAGTTAGGGATGGTTCATAGCATCGCAACTCTCTGCTCTTTAAAGATTTGGTAGAATTTCCCTATGAAACCATCTTGGATTGGTACATTTTTATGGTGTAATTCGTTACTTCTATATTTCTTCTACAGAAATTAGTCTTATAAACTTTCTATCTAAAGGGGTCAATTTTGGTAAATAATTTCTCTTATGAAATTATTCATTTCATCTAATCATTCAGATTTATTTGCATAGAGGTCTGGAAATAATCTCATGATTTTTAAAAATTTTGTTTCAATGGTTATTTCCCTTTTGTCATTTCATATTTTATAGAGTTGTGTTTTTTCATTTTTTTCTTTAAGTTAGCTAATCATTTGTCTTTGTTACTTTTTCCCAAAACAACAGGATTTTTATTTATGATACCTAGTTCCCCACCGCTTCCCCGTTCTCCACTGATTTCTGCTTTTACCTTTATTATTTATTTCCTTATATTTTCTTTTGGTTTACTGTCTTATTTTTCTACATTTTTTTGTGGGGAATTTAATTCACTTATTGAAGTTATTTTTATTGATACAGGTTTTTAAGGCTGTGAATTTTCTTCTGATCACTACTTTAGATATATCTTGTTTATTCTAATGTGTTTAAGTCTTCAATTACTTTTTGAAAATCTGTAATTTCAGTTTATGTTATTTTTTACCCAAAACCTGCTCAATAAAAATCTTTTAGTTTTCAGAGGAAGAACCTTTTTCTTTTTTAACTTTTTTTAATTTCTAGTTTTATTGTATTGTGATTAAAGAGTATTTGTAATGCTTCTAGTTGATCAAATTTATTGGTTATATTCTTTATTACTTAATATGTGGTTAGTTTTTGTGAATGCACCTTGTGCATTTTTTAAGAAGGTATATATTATGTATTCAGAATGTAAAATTTCAAAATATAACCATAATTTCTTCCTTACTGATTAGGTTGTTTACCTTCTATATACTTACTATTGTTTATACAGCTATCTTATACAGAGACTGTTGTGTTAAAGTTTCCTATTATTCATTGTGAATTGTGGCTTTTGGTATCAAAAAGTGTCCTTTGTCACATTCAGTGCTTTTTGCTTGAATTCTACTTAAATAATAGTATTATAGCCTCTGTTTTCTTAATTATTTCCATTTGCCAAGAGTACTTTTACTCATCCCTTTATATTTAGCCTTTCTGAACCCTTTTGCTTTAGATGTGTTTTGTATGCATTATAGTTGGTTCCTACTTTGTGAGCCAAATTAAAATTTTTTTTACCATATCGATGAGTTAAATCTATTTATATTTATTGATATAACTGATAGCTTTGGTCTCAACTCTTATAATTTTATGTTGTTATTCTGCATTATGTTAAATTTGCTGTTTGTTACTTTTTTATTTCACTTTTTAAAATTTCTTTTGATATGAGGTGGTGTGTTCTTTTCTTTGGGTTTGTATATAACTTTAAAAAATGCCCTTAATTTACCATATTTTATTTTATGTTTATTTTTTTATTTACTTTTTAAACATTTATTTATTACTGAGAGACAGAGAGAGACAGTACATGAGCACAGGAGGGGCGGAGAGAGGAGGAGACAGAATCAGAAGCAGGCTCCAGGCTCTGAGCTGTTAGCACAGAGCCTGACATGGGGCCCGAACTCACAAACCATGAGATCATGACCTGAGCCGAAGTCGGACGCTCAACTGACTGAGCCACCCAGGCACCCCTAATTTACCATATTTTAATCTATTATTCTCCAGTTAGTCATTTATAAAAAAATATTTTTTAATTCTCACCTGTTTTGGCACAACTATCAAATTATTCTGGTCTCTACCTTTCCTCTGTTTTTTAGGCTTTTACTTCTACTTTGTCAGAACATTTAATTTTACATATTCTTTCACTCTAGTGTCCATCTTTGTTTTTTGTCTGAGATCTATTAAATATCTGAAATGATCACATCAAATATTTTGCTGAAGTTTCCATATTTATCTCTTGATTGGTTGTAGCTCTGCTCCTAATACTTTACTCAGGAAGGCTCATAGCTCTGGAATTCCCTTGATATTTGAAGGGACATCTTGGCTACATATAAAATCCTTGATTCATACTTTACTTGATTTATACCTGAGGTTTTAAAAATGCTATTTTATTGTCTCACTTTGTTATTTTTGGAAGTCTGTTACCAGACTAATTCTCTTGCTGTTTCAAAGAGTTATTGGCTCTTTTTACTTGGAGACTTCCAGAATTTTTTTTCTTTATATCTAAAAGTTAGGATATGTCTTCAACTTCATCATCACAGGTGAGTTATCCCATATACCTGCAGGACTTGTATGTGTGTGTGTGTGTGTGTGTGTGTGCACAAATTCAGGTTTTGCCTTATTCTTGAAACTCTTGGATTACAGTTTTAGATATTGTGTTCCATCCATTGTTTTGTTTTTCTTGTAGGGACCCCAATTATAAATGATTTTTTCTTCTTTTCTTGTCTTCCAACTCAACTACCTTCTCTTCTGACTCTTTTCACTCATTTCTTTATATCACTTTACATTCTTTATTATCTTTCTGCCTTTGTTCAGTCCCTTTTAAATTTGCATTTGTGTATTTTCTCCCTTGGGCATCTTCTAAGCTATTCTTTACTATCTTTTTATTTCTTTCCTGAGTTCATTTGACTCTTTTCACTTCTTCCTGGTTTTTCTAGGAAGGGGGGAGCTCATTTCTGTTTTTAATTTTTGAATTTCTGATTAATATGGTATTTCATATATGAAGTTATTAAATTCATTTTTGATTTACAGTTTTCTACTTCATGCTTCGTTTTGGTCAGTGGGAGATGGGTTAATCAACTGCATTGTTTTGGTTTTAATTTTCTTTGTTTTCTTATTGTAGCTTGTGTAGATTTTGTATGTCTTAATTTCTGCATATTCATTTGGGATAGTTTATAAGTAACTTGATTTCAAGGGCTTCCTCTTCTGTCAGTGTAACAAAGAAAAATTTATTTTACAGGCAGCCTCTTTTGGGTCTGGTAGGTGTGTGAGTGCGTGTGTGTGTGTGTGTGTGTGTGTGTGGTGAAGGCATAGTTGTGTCTTTCATTTGTTACTTTTTTTTTGCCTTGCTAGATTCTAAATTTTACCCTTCTGCTTCTTTTCCTTTTCACTACTCAATCTCCAAAAGGCACCCCTTCCTTCTTTTTTACCTTCGTTTTCCTCAGAAGCAGTGATTTTAAAAATATGTCACCTTGGTGGCATCTGGTGGCTCAGTTGGTTAAGCGTCCGACTTTGGCTCAGGTCATGATCTCGCGGTTTGTGGGTTTGAGCCCTGTGTCAGGCTCTGTACTGACAGCTCAGAGCCTGGAACCTGCTTCGGATTTTCTCTCTCTCTCTCTCTCTCTCTCTCTCTCTCTCTTTTTTCTTTCTCTCTGCCCCTCCCTCACTCATGCTCTGTCTCTCTTGCAAAAATAAACATTAAAAAAAAAAAAAAGTCACCTTGAATCCCATGCAGTTTTAAGTCCTTTCTTTTTAGTCGGTTCTCTGATCTCCTAGTGCTCAATATTTGCGTCAGTTTTGAGTCACTATAGATGGATTGATTTTTTTTTCCTCCTTGTCAGTCATATATATTCTTTGCATGCCTAGAAATAGGCATTATTGGATGCCTGACATTGTGAGTTTTGTCTTACTGGGTGCTTACTGGGTACTTTTGTATTTAATTAATATTCTGGAGACTGTTATTTCCAGTAATGTTCTAGAGCTTGGTTCTGGAAGCAATTTGTTCCTAAGCAATTAGGTCTTCCTTTTAAGATTTGTTAGTTACATTGTATTGAATATTGGAAATTTTCTAAAAGAGTAGCTTTCAGGTGCTCTCACTGCCAAAAAACAAACAATGTGAGGAGGTGATATGTTAATTAGTCTGACTGTAGTAATTTTAATATTTATATGTAAATTGAACTATGTTCTATACTTAATATACAATTTTTATTAAATAAAACAAAGATTTGTTAGGCTTAAACAGAGCAATAGTTCACTTAGGGCTCATTATTGACTATTGAGGCAAGATCCTCTGTGTACTTCACCCAGTGCCCTGGGAATCATAAAGTTATGTATTCTGACTCTTGGGTACAGGCACTATTACTGGGATTTCATAGGTGTGGGATTCTATTTCCTTTAAACCTTTCAGGTGATCCTTTGCCTGGTCTTGGGTAGTTGTCTGACATAGAAGTATTGATTAGTACTCAGCTAAATAGTTTCTGAAGATCTCTAGAGTTCTTTATTTGTGCATCACTTTCCTCTTCAGTACTCTCCCTTTTGGTCCCTAGTCAACCTTGGTCTCTCTGGACTTCAGCTTCATGTGTCCAACTCAGAGAGTCTGACAGGGTTCACCTGGATTCCCCCTCCCTGTGTAACAGCCTGGAAACTGTCTCAAGGCATTAGGCTGGGGAAAATGAAAGACTTTACTTCCTTTGTTTCCCATCTCTCAGGGATAACTGTCCATCATCTTGATAACTGCTGGTTCTTACTATTTTGTGTGAGTTTGTGTTTTGTTTTTGTTTTTGGTTGTTTCAGACAAGAGGATAAAACAGGTCCCTGTTAATTCTTCTTGGCCAGAAGCAGAAGTCTGTTCTTTAAATTTTAGCAACCCATGTTATTTTCTATTTATGTTGATAAGGCCATAGTCAAGCAGACTAAAAGGCTAAAGAAAAGTACTATAATTATAGAAAAATGAAATACTAGGAAATGATTTGAATAGGTAACAAGAAATTTTCTCCTCCAAATTTTAAAGGGGCACATTGTAAACAAATGGAACAAAAATTGCTGATTGAAATTCAGGCCCCAGTTTGATAAAGCCATGTAAGTTGTTTGTATAGAGCATTAGTGGTGATAATGATCTTTAATTGTTTGGTCTTTGTTTTTGCTTTTGTTTTTTTTTTTCCTTCTAGATTTTTAAAATCCTTGACTGAGTATAATAAGAATCTATAATAGCAAGTTAGGCCATAATAATTATTAACTTACAGGGACAAATAAAAGGCATGAAAGACTGTACTTAGTATTCTAGATTTATCAGATCCTGGATCTTTTGTCTGTATCTTTAGTTGGCTTTGACTTCTTTCATACCTTTCCATTTGATATTCATTGTTAAGTTGTCAGAAAACATGAGCTGGTAGGTCCTATTCAGCATTTCATTGACCCAAGTTCTTTTTACTTCAGATTAGGAAGTTAATAGAGTTTTTACTAGGTTATTTTAGTTCAATGAATTGCTAAATAATATGAATGTATTTTTATATATGTTTCATAGATATAATTCTCAAATTCTATAACTTGAGTTTTAATTACAGTGCTGTTATAGTTACTTGGTTTTAAAGTCTTCCATATATGTAATTATTACAGACATCACAGCGATTTTCTTCAGTTGATGAAGAAACAAAGCTTCATAAGACTATGTCTCAAGGAGAGATTACAAAATTGGCAGTGAGGCAGAAGGCTTCAGATTCGGATATAAGGTATATACACCAAGTTAATAGGGGTGATATCATTTTATTTACTAATCAACTATAGTTTATACTTAGCCTCTTTTAAAAAGCATAGTTGATAGAGCAGCTAGTTTTGAAATTTATTTTTCAACAAATATTAAGTACTTACTATGTGACAGGCATCTGATAGTTCAGATTTACATGATGAGCTTTATGTTTCTGTATGTTTAGCAGTGTGATTTGGACAAAGTCTTTAAATCATTATACAACTTGTGATTTTTTTGTTGTCAGAAAGGGAGATTAGACCAGATGAGAGTGACAATATTTTCCAGCTTTGGATTTGGATTCTGTTCTCTGAGTTAAAGTGTTTTACAAACAGAACTGGAAAAGACTGTCAGGAAATAATTCTATTCCCTTTAAGAGAATATATGGAGTTCTTATTTGACAAGTAAATATCTTTGTCTCTTATTGTGTTACAGAAGGCAATTGGGCCTTCACTGAACACCTGAAGATTACAGTGAAATCTTTCTGGTTCTTAGTCCTACTAAAGACCACTTCCTAAATGTCTATAGAGGCATAATCCAAGATAATGCAAATCCTGACCAGATTATGTTAGAGATCAAATTTTGGGAAAAAGATATACCATAATAGAAAGAACCTACGGCTGGAGATAGCAGATTAAATATATAAATTTAATTTCTACTTCCTCCTCCAAAATTGTTAAAATGATAAAACCTGTGCAGGTCAAACAACAACAAACAATAAAACAACGAGAGACAACAATAGTAAAATTGTGGAATCCAAAAAGGAAATAGACAAATTTTAAATGTCTTAATAGAAGAAAGCTGAATCATAAACCAACTGGGTAGACCTGAGAAAGAAGCCTCTGGCTGACTGATCTTCCCCAATCATAGCAGAAAGCTGGAAATTTATTCTCTGGAAAGGATAAAATAGAATATCTCTTTACTTGGAGTTCTCAGATACATTTGAGGACTGGGGTACATATTTGGAATAAGGAGATTTAATGAATGTTTACATACTGAATATTAAGATTCCACTCAGTTTCCGCATTTCACATATCCCCTTGACAAATCGTTCAAAAAGTCTTTGGGACTTTTGTACAACTCCTAGGAAAGACCAGAGGTATTGGTATCAGAGGCTCGCCCTACAAAATAGACTAGCCAGATAACCATACAAGGAAGACCAGTTTGGAAGCTCCACCAATGCACACTAGAACTTCCAAATAGTGCTTTTTCTCAGCCCTGTATTTTATCACTGCATTTGAAGAAACATCTTAATTTTTTTTTTTTTTACATTTATTTATTTTTGAGAGACAGAAACAGAGCACAAGTGGGGGAGGGGCAGAGAGAGAAGAAGACACAGAATCCGAAACAGGCTCCAGGCTCTGAGCTGTCAGCACAGAGCCCGATGCAAGGCTCAAAGTCACAAACTGCCAAATCATGACCTGAGCCGAAGTAGGACATTTAACCGACTGAGCCTCCCATGCACCCCTGAAGAAACATCTTATATTAAAGAAACTAAAACTAATGGATATAATACAACTTGGAAAAAATAAACTATGCAGGGGAAAGGGAACTTCAAGACAGACAAGTGAAACTAATCAGCAAACCTGTATAAATAAATATAACTGCATACATGGAACCAAACAAAGTGCATGAAAGACAAACATTCATTATTAAAAGAGCCTTTGAAAACTAAAAATATGATAACATAAAGAAAGAACTAGAATAGTTGGAAAGAAAGTTAAGGACATATCTCAGAAGGTTGAAGAAAAAGACAAAGAGATGGAAGACACAAGAAAAGGTAAGAAAATCGCTTTGGGCTGTAATCATCAAAACAATATGGTACTGGCTCAGGAACAGACACATAGCTCAGTGGAACAGATAGAGAACCCAGAAATGGACCCACAAATGTGTGGCCAACTAATCTTTGACAAAGCAAGAAAGAATATCCATTGGAAAAAAAGACAGTCTCTTGAGCAAATGGTGTTGAAAAAGCTGGACAGCAACATGGAGAAGAATGAACCTGGATCACTTTCATATCATACACACAAGAAAACTCAAAATTAGTGAAAGACCTAAACGTAAGACAGGGAGCCATCAAAACCCTAGAGGAGAAAACAGGCAACAACTTCTTTGACCTTGGCTGCAGCAACTTCTTACTTGACATGTTTCCAGAAGCAAGGGAAACAAAACAAAAATGAACTATTGGGACCTCCTTAACATAAAAAGCTTGTGCATAGTGAAGGAAATAATCAACAAAACTAAAAGGCAACCTATGGAATGAAAGAAAGTAGTTGCAAATGACATATCTGATAAAGGGTTAGTATCCAAAATATATAAAGAACATATATAAAACTCAACACTCAAAAAATGAATAATCCAGTTAAAAAATGGACAGGAGACATGAATAGACATTTTTCCAAAGAAGACATCCAGATGGCCAACAGACACATGAAAACATGCTCAGCATCACAGATCATCAGGAAATACAAACTAAAGCTATAAGGAGGTATCATCTCACACCTGCCAGAATGGCTAAAATCAACAAGATAAGAAATAGCAGGTGTTGGTGAGGATGTAGAGAAGGGGGAACCCTTTTACACTGTTGGTGGGAATGCAAACTGGTGCAGCACTCTGGAAAACAGTATGAGGTTCATCTAAAACTTAAAAATAGAACTACCCTATGATCCAGCAATTGCAGTACTAGGTATTTACCTAAAGGATACAAAAATACTGATTCAAAAGGATACATGCACCCTGATGTTTAAAGCAACATTATCTACAATAGCCAAATTATGATAAATAGCTTAAGTGTCCATTGATGATTAGATAAAGAAGATGTGGTATATATACACAATGGAATACTACGCAGCCATCAAAAAGAATGAAATCATGCCATTTGCAGCAATATGGATGGAGCTAGAGAGTACTGTGCTAAGTAAAATAAGTCAGAGAAAGACAAATACTGTATGATTTCATTCATATGTGAAATTTAAGAAACAAAACAAATGAACAACAGGGAGAAAAAAAAAGGGAGACAGACTAAGAAACAGACTCTTAATTATAGAGAACAAACCAGTGGTTACCAAAGGGAAGGTGGGTGAGGAATGGGCGAAATAGGTGATGGGATTAAGGAGTGCACTTGTTGTGATAAACACTGGGTGTTATATGGAAGTGTTGAATCACTGTATTGTACACCTGAAATGAATATTGCATTGTACGTTAACTGGACTTTAAATTAAAAAAAGAAAAGATAAGAACATAGAGCAGTTCAGAAGATCCAGTGACCCACATTAATAGGAAGTTCAGAAAGACTGAACAAAGAAAATAAAGAGGACCAATCATTAATAAAGTAATTTAAATAAGTTTCACAGAACTGAAGGACATGGGTTTCTAGATTGATAGCGCCCAATGATTGGCCAACATAATGGATGAAAACAGACCCGTACTAAAAGACATGTCATTGTAAAACAATAGGGACAAAAGGAATTTACATAATGATGATGATGATGAAAGTAGCTTTTCAAATGATGTTTGTACAAGTACTGAGGGAAACCATGCCAAATTAGAGCAGATTAGAAGGCTCTGGGAGAGATTTCTTAAAGAAATGGAGTACTTACTGTGTTTGAACATGTTGAAAAGAGATGTACACAGCTAGGAAAGCATTTCGAAGTGAATTGTATGTGGATAAGTGAGCAAATGTAAAGCAAAACATTAACTCTAGAGAAAAAAATAGGTTATGCAGGGAATTACATGCCTTAGTTGTGAATATTATTTGTGTAATAAAAAGTGGCTGTTACAAGAAAATATTATATATTGAGCTAACTCAAATTGCCATTTGATTCTGTTGGGGGCATACCTGTCTGTGGAGAGTGTAGAACAGGAGTGTTGGAACATGCTTAATCATTACTTGTGGTCACAAGGATGGCAGCAATATAAGTATGGTAAATGTTAAAAAGTTAAATCAATTCAAAAGGGTTGCCTCCAGGGATCAGAAAAGGAATGAGATGGCAGAAGGATGCTGTCCTTTGTAATAAGCCTTGTAGAACAACTTCTCTTTACAGTATATGGATGTGTAAGTTTAGTCATAGGCTTTAAAGAAAGGAACAAAAGAAAAAAGAATGTGGGTTTCAAAACCAGATAGACCTGTTTTTAACTTCCAGCTTCATCAGTACTCTGAGCCTCAGTTTGCTCATGGGTAAAAAGTAAGGATAATAATAGCTATTTATCATAGTAGTTGTGAAAATTAGGTATATCATAAAGGCATATCATGCTTGACTCCTGGTAGATGCTTATATTTATTTTGAATGAACATAAAAGGTAAAAAAAGAAAAAACAAAAAATGAATGCGCAAATAAGCTCTTGGGGTATGGGGTTAGGATACATGATGTATGGTCAGTAAATGTGCACTGTTATTATCCTACGTTTTTTTTTTTTAATTTATATGATAGGAGAAAGTATATAAGCAATAATAATGAGGCTTATATATAAGCAATAAGAATAAGGTAGTATAACAATCAATATAGTTATGATTTTCAACTTCATTACTCACTGGCTGTGTAGTCTTGGGAAAGTTACCTAATGTTTAAGCCTCCAGTTTTTCACTTATAAAATGGTTTTTGTAGTTTGAAAGTAAACTTGTTTTTATAATTAAATAAGGTAAGCCAGTGTAAGCACTTGTGCCTAGAGAAAAATAACAACTCAAATAAATGGTAGCATTTGTTAAATAATAGTATTGATAACTTCTACATATAAATCACATTAAAATATTTTTTATATAATGGTAAGTGGAAAGGTTTAAAATTGTATCTTCATCGGGGCACCTGGGTGACTCAGTCAGTTAAGCGTCTGACTTCAGCTCAGGTCATGATCTCACTGCTCATGGATTCAAGCCCCGCGTCTGTGCTGACAGCTCAGAGCCTGGATGGACCATGCTTTGGATTCTGTCTTCCTCTCTCTCTTGCCCCTCCCCTGCCCATGCTCTGTCTTTCTCTGTCTCAAAAAAAAAAAAAAAAAAAAATTGTGTCTTCATCATGATTACAGTGGTGTAAAAATAAATGGGCATACTTATGGATAAAGACTTGAAGGGAATTAACAAAAAAAAAAAAAACAAAAAAGGTAAACTGATACATTTTAGAGTGATGGGATACCAGTGAGTTTTTAAAAGGTATTTTCTTTGTTGTTGTTTGTGTGCTAAATCCAAGCTGGAAGGAGGACAAGAGTGAAAAGATACCAGTTTAGGAATCAGAAAACTTTAGTTAGAATTCTAGTTTTACTGCTTTGTAGCCATTTCATTTTCAGGAATTATTTAACATCTCTGGGTCTTATTATTTCCTGTATTCAAGATGAGGAAACTATCTCCCTTCCAGAAGTTTAAATGTGAAATTGAAGGTTAAATATGATTAAACTTAAGTGTGAAGGTTATATGAAGTCATACACATGAAAGGTTTATATGGGTTAAAGTGATGTAGATATTATCACTGCAACATACTAATTTCTTTCCATTTTTACCTTTATTTTTAAAAATAGACCTCAGAGAGCTAAGATGAGATTCTGGGCCAAAGGGAGACAAGGGGAGAAGAAGACTACCCGAGTGAAACCTGCCACCCAACCAGAGGTGTCAGCATTCTTTGCTGGCTCAGATATGATTCCAGCTCATCAGTTTCCAGATGGTAAAAACAGATAGAGGGTGGAGATTGTCTTTCTAATTTTCTACTCTTTCTGAGACTTCACTGTTCCTGTTGGTCAGATATTCTATGAGATAGGACCAGGATTGTTAAATCCTTCCTTAACTTTATAAAATTACATTGTACCTATAATAGAAGTTCCAAGGAAGTGTACAAAACGGTGAAGTAACAACTTCAAGAATGATGGCGATTCTTCGGTTAGCCTCAGTTTTCTACAGTGTAAAAATTTAACTGATATTCATTCACTTAACAAATTTGTGTTTTAGTAAAAATTAAGATAATAGCAGCTAATATTTGAGTGCTTACCATATGCAAGGCACTGTACTAAGGATGTTGTATGTATTAACTCAGTTGATCCTCACAATTTTTTGAGGTTGGTATAATTATTATTCCCAATTTATTGATGAGAAAGCTGAGGCACAGAGAAGTTATTTGCTGATACACATATTGTAGTTGGCAGAGCTGAGATTTGAATTTAGGTAGCCTAGCTCCAGGGGCTAAACCCCTGTGCTATATATTAAGTATGTACTATACTGTCAGTGTCTCGGACCTTATAAATGTAGCTGTTATTTTAACATTTTGGACATCAGTCACAACACACTTGGAAGTACCCAACAGTGAGTTCATCTGTTGAGAAAACTGGCCTTTCTAAATGCTAGAATTACTAACTTTCCAAGGATTCCAGTAATTCCAGCATTAGATGATTATGC
This sequence comes from Panthera uncia, assembly GCF_023721935.1. Taxonomy (NCBI): domain Eukaryota; kingdom Metazoa; phylum Chordata; class Mammalia; order Carnivora; family Felidae; genus Panthera; species Panthera uncia. Next base: position 110,581,440 of record NW_026057582.1, on the reverse strand, counting down.
CATTTCCCCCCAAGCCTTTGCTCAAGCACGTGTGAGAGTTTTTAATCATTACGTAAAAATGCCAGCTATCTTCAGCAATGATGGGCTATATACCAGAGATGAGTGTGTGGTAATGAGCGGATGAAATACCAGTGGGTAAGTGAAATATCAGGATTGAATAAAATAGAAAGTGGATCTAGGAAGAAAGTTATTATCTCTAAAGGAAAGATAGAGCAGACCCAGTTAAAAGAGTAGACAAAACTTCTCATATCTAGGGTAAGATAAAGGGACAAGGAGAAAAGATCATCAGGTTTCACATAGGAATGGATGAGCCCAAGCAGAGGCAGTTGTGCATCAGGAGAAAAAATGGTAGAGCTGTAGTTAGAGCCCTATTTTTGCATGTTGTGGCTTTGCTCCTATCAGTTAGCAACCTGATATGGATAAAACCAATAATAAATTAAATGAATACTACAAGTTCAGTTTGGAAATTTGGGAAATTCTTACCATTACATTACTAAGAGGATCTCTTTCCTATATCTTATCTGGTTTATAGTAATCATTCTAAATTTTTCATTTTTCACAGCTCTATTCTCAATGGCTAATTCTCAGGAAGGAAGCATAAGGCTCTTTAGTTGATGCATATATTATTAGCAGGCTTCACTGTGTGTTGCTCCTTAAGGATATGTATATAAAAATTAAAATTGTAGCTTTTTACTCATCTTTGGGTAGCAATTTATTAAGGTAGCCCTTGTTTTTAATACCAAAATAGTATTATAATTTCTACAGTAATCATTATTTTATTTAAGAAAGATACTGACTTTGCTAAATGAAATAATTAGATACTTATATGTTTAGGTTATATAATGGAATTAAAGTCAGTTGATACTAATTTGCACATACATATATCCTATATCTTTGTAATTTTTATTGTGGTGCCATATCTTAGATTGGGTTTGCCTTTCTGCTTGAAGTGGCATTTAGCATGTAGGAGGCTACTTTTTTCCTTCATTATCAGAATTAGCTTTTAGAAGGAATGAGGACATACTATTGGATAGGTGAGTATGTGTCAGGGAAACAAACTGAAATGTGAAGTGAGAAGGGGCCAACATTCTTATCAAGCCCCAGGTAGGGCTTTGGCAAACCCAGTATAGTTCTGGATTGTGATGGACTTACATGGAATCTAATTTCGCTGTTGTAAATAGTTATTAAGAAGATTTGTTGGGCCTTCCAATATTATATACAAATCTAATGCACTCCAGGAGATTTCTCAGAGAATTCTAGGAATCCTAGGATTCCTGAGAAATTTAGTTATTTGGGAGATATGTAAGACAGTCGTAAATACTAAAGAGACCGGGGAGAAATGAGCCAGTTTGACTTACCTGGCTCCCTAGACAGGTTGCCAGGCTAACACCAGATAATATAACTGGAACATTTATGGCTTTAGACCCTAGTAATGAAATAATAATAATTAACGAATTTCACTGGTTTGCTGGGCTCATATATAGCTGAATGTTCATTCAAACTAATATAGTAAAACTGTGACTGGGTTAACAGCATGTAATGTGCCAGGGTGATTACATCTTCTTTTTTTTTCTTTGGGACTGTGGTATCTGATTCCAGGCTTCAGTTCTACCAGACCCCTCTATCCAGGTTTTTGGTATCAGACCTTAGCCCCTTGGGAGACATGGTGACATTTCCTTTCGAAAAGTGATAATTTTAAAATACATTTTCTGTACAAATATGCAGTCTGGATTTATTGCTTAATTGCCTAACCTCAGACATTAATGTTACTTGGCTTTTCAGATACTTACATATGTTTCCTTCAGTGACTTACTAAAGGAAGTTAAACTTAGAAGAATATGGAGATTTCAATATTTTCACTAAAAATTTTTTTTGGATACTTATCTTGAATTGTAGAATTAGTTCAGTATCACTCGACACCTCCTTTGAGCCCAGACTTGCCTGGTAGTTGCCGGAAGGAGTTCAAAGAGAACAAAGAACCTTCTCCAAAGGCAAAGCGGAAGCGAAGTGTGAAGATCAGCAATGTGGCTTTGGAATCTGTGCACTGGCAAAATGACTCTGTCCAGATCATAGCAAGTGTCAGTGATTTAAAAAGTATGGATGAATTTCTTCTGAAAAAGGTACACTCTGCACGCTGAGTTAAGCCCCTGATTGGTTTTGACTATGGAATACGTGTATATATCAGAATATGGCCCTTATAGATCAAAGTTATATATGCTTCAGTAAGTTAGATGGTCTTTTCTTTATCAAAAGGTACAAATAATAGGATATACATTACTCAGACTGGGTGGACAGGATTTAAGGTTTTATGCTTTAATATTGACTTCCATTTTACTATAACTGTCCCATTATATTCCATTGTAAAGGTGAGACATGTCATTGCATACTTGGAGTTTTTTCTCAGGTGACAGAACAATAGAATAACACAGTGTTAGAAGGATCTTAGAAATCATCTAGTAGTAATAAAACATTTGCTTTCTAGTCATGATTTTACCTGGGACCCATAATATCAGGAGCTTGCACTTTCAGAACCATCAGGACCATCATTGTTGAAGAACCAATCAATATCACTATTGTGTTCACCTGTTTTTAATTAGTTGATTATATGCAAAAACTCTTTCTGTGGCCTCCAGATGAATGACCTAGATAATGAAGACAGCAAGAAAGACACATTAGTGGATGTTGTATTTAAAAAAGCCCTAAAAGAATTTCGGCAGAATATCTTCAGCTTTTATTCATCTGCCTTGGCGGTAAGTTGGACTGTGTTAGGAGATACTCAGTAGTTCAACATATGAAAATTTGGCAGTGCTGTAGAAGATCATACAGAAGCTGTGTTCAGTGAGAGATTTCTCAAATTCTTTGTTTTTGTTTTAGGAATAGGTAGGGAAAAGCATACCTATGGGTCTTAGATTAATACCTTCCTTCAATTTCCTTAAGTAGGTTTTTTTTCCCCTCTTAAGATATTGAATCTTCTTAAGATGATGAATTCAAATATTCTAGATGTGATTCTGTGGCTCTCTACTATTTTGACTTCTCATAATCCTTTTAGCTCTAGCTTTAGCTTTTAATTCTCACATGTGTGGAATTATATATTTTTCCCCAGTGGAATTAGAGCATTTATGTTTGCTGATTTATATATATCAGTTTATTTCACTTTCAGACTTACCTTATAATTTTATGTGATATTGGTTATGTTTTAGAAAATTTATTTTCATGCTAAAGTATATAATATAATTCTTTGATCTCTACAATCTATGAATTCTCACATTGTATAAATAATTGTGTTTAATCATTTTTCTTTGTTCAATCTGTAATTTATTGTGAAAAGAGAAACGAGAACTTTCTTGTGTACCCTCTACTTTTTCTTTCTCAATATAAGACTTTTTGATTTTTTAGAAACCTCAACCATGCAGTCTGAGAGAATAGGAATTTCAAGACCATAGTAAGAGTAGTAATCAGGCTATGGCAAATGACTAGGTTTGGGTGGAGACAACGTTGGCCGTATTTTTCTAATCCTGCTCAGCTACTTATTATGCTCATGTCTTTCTCTGCTTCATACCTGTATTTCCTAGATTAGGGACTCAGGGTTGTTGGGTGCTCCAGTACACTTAAATTACATAGGAAGAACCAAAATTATAAAGCAGAGCTTAATAGTGGTTTTCTAACCCTAGATCAAAAATGTTCAACTTACTTTGAGGAAGTGAAGGAGAAACAAATTCTAAATGTATTTAACACTTTTTGGTCATTTAAAGCCCCTTTCTTCTCATAAAGATTCCAGACCTTATTTAAATAAAAAAGTTAATTCCATGTAGATTTCTGTGCATGTAATACAGTGTTAGTCAGGGCATATCACTCTTTGGAAAAATAAAATAAAAGTTACCTAATGTATCATTAGACAAGGATTCAAGTATTCATTCTTTCAATTTTAGAGTGGAACTATCCAAACAAGGTTCATCTTTGAAGCAATGGGTAATTAAAAGGGATGCAAATAATCTTTATAACTAATTATAGTTTATTGGAAAGTTTCCAGGACTTTTTCAGATTGTTATATTGTTTAAATTGTTAGGTATTTGACTCAAATTTAATAGGTTTTATTTGGCAGACATTCCAAGTAGAAGAGTTTACAAATACCACATGAGTTCATGGGCATGCCCATTAGAAAGGATCCTAATCTTTATTCTAAGCACTACCTAATACAAGTTCAATCAACTTCTATATTTATAGAATTTCTTTATAAAACCTTAACATTTCTTCTCTTATTGCTTATTAGGTAGATGATGGGAAAAGCATACGGTATAAAGACCTCTACGCACTATTTGAACAGATTCTGGAAAAGACCATGAGACTTGAGCAGCGTGATTGGAGGGAATCTCCAGTCAGAGTTTGGGTTAACACTTTTAAAGTGTTTTTAGATGAATATATGAATGAATTCAAGACTCTGGATTGTATACCCACAAAGGTAAATATAATATGTTTTGATTTCTAAAAAGGATTCAGTTAAGAATTTTTAACAGTCTGTTTGACACAGTGTTTGAGAAGAACATTACAGGAAACATGTCAACTTAGCACTGCTTTAGATTCAGCAAACTTAATTCTGTCTTGTAAGTTTATCAAGCCATTTTATCTAAATCTTCTGCAATTAATATATTCTTTGCTTAGTTACAATATAATGTGTGTCTTCAAAATTATACCTTCTACTTTGATAGAGTTCACTGCATGAATTTCCTTTTGAAAAGTCGTGGTTAAAGATGTGATTCATTGTATCATTTGATGGCCTTTATGTAAGGAACCACAGATTATATTTCTTCTTAAATTAGGTTTTGAGAGGATGTGTGTTGCTAGAAATCTATATAACAGTTAATAGTAACATTTATTTATTGAATTCCAGGAATTGTACTAGGAGTTTGATATTTAATTCTTGTTTCAGTCCTATTAAATAACTATTATGAAATCCCTATTGCAGAAAAGATAGCAAGCTTAGACAAAGTTATCAGTGTTTCATTTTAGTACCCCAGCTGAAATAAATAGGTCTCTAATTATTAGATATCAGGAATATTATTAATCCTTTTTATTGATGGGGCCTTATTTTCAGTTATTCTAGTTTATATGTGTGTAGATTTATAAGCCATTTTAACTCATTTTTGAAGTAGTCAGGTATAAGTAATACCTTGAAAGTTCCTCTGTTCCAAGTCAAGGTTAACTTTATATTATGCAGAAGAAGATTTTTAGTAGGCTTATACTGCCTTTGTTTATAATTTTAAAGGTTAGGTTTAGATTGCTCTATACTGTAATTATCAGGAAATGTCATATATAAAAGAGCTTTCCATATCCCTTGTGATACCTTTTTATATTTAACTCTGAGATGGAGAGTTTTTTAGAGACAAAATATGGAAAGTACAATCTTAAACGTTAATAATCATTCAGTTAATGATTAAAATAAAATTATCATTTAAATTAATATGGAGTGGCTTCTGGACAGAACTAATGTTTAATAAGACAAGAATCCCTAAAGTGTCCTTTTATTCTGTTGTTTTTATGAGCACTGTGTTTTACTAAATTTATTTATTTTATTTTTTAATTTTTTTTTTTTAACGTTTATTTATTTTTGAGACAGAGAGAGACAGAGCATGAACGGGGGAGGGGCAGAGAGAGAGGGAGACACAGAATCGGAAACAGGCTCCAGGCTCTGAGCCATCAGCCCAGAGCCTGACGCGGGGCTCGAACTCACGGACCGCGAGATCGTGACCTGAGCCGAAGTCGGACGCTTAACCGACTGAGCCACCCAGGCGCCCCTGTGTTTTACTAAATTTAAAAGTTTTCTCACATTTGCTTACTAGCACTGCACACTTTGTCTTGAAGAACAAAGAGCTGCTTGCTCTATTACCTGTGAGCAAAAATCTCAGCATTTGCACAGAAGCAAGAAAGTATGTTTGTCTTTGTTGATATTACAGTTTCTGTATTTCTCTCCCATCAGGTGCCAAAAACAGAAAGAAAGAAAAGAAGGAAAAAAGAAACTGATTTAGTAAGTTATAATCTGTTTCTTATGTTAGCAAGAAATAATTTTTAGTAGTCTGAAGTATATTTTACAGTATTTCTGTGGATATATGTAAGGAATGTTTATCAGTTGCCTAAGGGGTTATCATTTATGTCTTTACAAAAATTTACAATGGCAAATGTGTCTTGAATTCTGTGACTTGCTATTGGTGGTGGTTTCCTAAAATGGCAGAAAAGTGAAAATGTTTACTCATGAAAGGTACAAATACCTCTTCTCAGACACAGGAGCTGTTTAACTTCCCCTCATTTCTAAAAAAACAAAAACAAAAACGAACAACTGAGGACTCTTAAGGGTTTTACAAATATAACTACTTCCAATTCAAAAGACATTCTCAAAGTAATTTCAGCATATTTTGCCATTGCTCATGTTCTTAATTTGTATAATGTATCTCTTATTAACTGTAGCTATCATACTGTACATTACATCCTCCTGATTTAATTATTTTGTAACTTTAAGTTTAAATAAATAATAAATTATTTTATAACTGAAAGTTTGTACAGCCTTCCCTGCCATATATTTTAGTAACAGGCAGTGTTGCCAGTCATCATCAATGATACTCTTGGTCTAGTTCTGTTTGCCAGCATAATCTCTAAAATTTTTAACTAGTTTTTATATTTGAGAAATTCATAACGTAATTTAAAATGATATTCATTATAAAGGAAACTTCTTTCCCGGTCCTTTTTCCTTAGGGGCACCTGGGTGGCTCAGTTAATCCTCTGACTCTTGATAGCAGCTCAGGTCATGATCTCTCAGTTGTTGGATTGAGCCCCATGCTGAGTAGAGCCTGCCTGGGATTCTCTGTCTCCCTTGTGCTCTGCCTGTCCTCCGCTGGAAGTCTCTCTCAAAATCAGTCAGTCAATCAATTAATAGACATAAAAAATTAAATGTATATATTATTCCCCTTCCTTTTTTAGGATATTCTGACTGGAATTATCTTTTTACTTTATTTATAGTTGATTTGTTTATTATGGAAATACAAATTCACCAGATTTTAAAAAATGGTTTAAATGTTTTTATTTACTTTTGAGAGAGAGAGAGACAGAGCATGAGCAGGGGAGGGGCAGATAGAGAAGGCAACACAGAATCTGAAGCAGGCTCCAGGCTCTGAGCTGTCAGCACAGAGCCCCATGTGGAGCTCAAACTCATGAATCATGAGCTCATGACCTGAGCCAAAGTCAGAAGCTTAACTGACCGAGCCACCCAGGCACCCCTCACCAGTTATTTTATGTTTGAGGTTTTTATCTTTCTTAGACAAATAATTATATAATTATTACAAATAATTTTTCACTTTTCCCTTGCCTTTTGCTCATACATTTATTGTTTCATTTGTTTCCTATAAAAATTTTTAATCATCTGGGATTTATTTTAGTCTTGAATAAGGTAGGGATCAAAGTCTGATTTATTTTTAAAAGCATGTCAATTCTCTGAACTGTATTCAATGATGCATTTCTTTTGCAATGATTTGAAATATCACTTTTGTAATATACTTCATTCCAAATGTATTTGGGTTTAATTTTGAACTTTCTCTTTTTATTCATTGATCTGTTTATACACATATCAAATTTTTTAAATTACTTTTTATGTTATCAAATATATGTACATGTATACCCCCCTATACACATGATATACAAGACTCTAAAGTCTTGAAGGCTTTTCTCTTACTTTGACTAAGTTTTTATTTTAATTCCAGTACATTAACACACAGTGTTACATTAGTTTCAGGTGTACAACGTAGCGATTCAACACTTAACATACAATAGCCAGTGCTCATCACAAGTATACTTAACCCCATCCCCAATTTAATCCAGTTACCACCCTTTCCCCATCCAGTAACCATCAGTTTTGTTCTCTATAGTTAAGAGTCTATTTCTTGGTTTGCCTCTCTATTTTTTTCTTCTGTGTTCATTTGTTTTTAAATTCCACATATGAATGAAATCATATGGTAGTCGTCTTTCTCTGACTGACTTATTTTACTTGGCATAATACTCTCTAGCTCCATCCATATCATTGCAAGTGGCAATATTTCATTCATTTTTGTGACTAAATAATACCTATTGAATATATACATGCCACAGCTTGTTTATCCATTCATAAATTGATGGATATTTGGGCTCTTTCCCTAATTTGGCTATTGGTTGATAATGCTGCTATAGACATTGGGGTGCACGTATCCCTTTCGATTAGTATTTTTGTGTTCTTTGGGTAAATACCTAGTAGTGTAATTGCTGGATCATAGAGCAGCTCTATTTTTTTTTTTAATTTTTAAACATTTATTTATTTTTGAGAGAGAGAGAGAGAGAGAGAAAGGGGAGAGGGAGGGAAAGAGAGAGGGAGACAGAGGATGGATCCAAAGCAGGCCCCATGCTGCAAGCGCAGATCTCACACGGTGTGAGATCATGACCTAAGCCGAAATCAAGAGCCAGCTTCCCAACTGACTAAGCCACCCAGGCACCCTGGGCAGTTATATTTTTAACTTTCTGAGGAAGCTCCATACTGTTTTCTAGAGTAGCTGCACCAGTTTTTCATTCCCACCAACAGTGTAAAAAAGGATTCCCTTTCTTTACATCCTTCACCAACTCCTGTTGTTTCCTGTGGTGTTGTTAATTTTAGCCATTTTGACAGGTGTGAGGTGATACCTCACTGTAGTTTTGATTTATACTTCACTGACGATGAGTGATGGTCATCTTTCCATGTGTCTGTCTGTTAGCCATCTGTATGTCCTCTGGAAAAATGTGTTTATTTCTTCTAATTTTTTAACTCAATTATTTGTTTTTTGGGTGTTTAGCTTTGTAAGTTCTTTATATATTTTGGATACTAATCTTTTATCAGATATGTTATTTGCCAATATCTCTTCTCATTCCTTAGGTTACCTTTTAGTTTTGTTGATTGTTTACTGTGCAGAAGCTTTGTATTTCAATGTAATCCCAGTAGTTTATTTTTGCTTTTGTTTCACTTCAGGAGACATCTAGAAAAATGTTGCTATGGCTGATGTCAGAGACCTTACTGCCCTTGTTCTCTTCTAGGACTTTTATGATTTTAGATTTCACATTTAGACTTTGATCCATTTTGAGTTTGTTTTTAGTGATGTGTGGTGTAAGAAAGTGGTCGAGTTTCATTCTTTTGCATATAGCTGTCCAGTTTTCCCAACATTATTTGTTGAAGAGACTTCCCTTTTCTCATTGGATATTCTTTCCTACTTTGTCAGAAATTAATTTACCATATATTTGTGGGTCTATTTCTGGATTTTCTGTTCTGTTCCATTGATCTGTGTGTCTCTTTTTGTGCTTGTACCATACTGTTTTGATTATTACAGCTTGGTAATATAACTTGAAGTCTGAAAGAGTGGTGCCTCCAGATTTGCTTTTCTTTTTCAAGATTACTTTGGCTATTTGGGGTCTTTTGTGGTTCCATACAAATTTAGGATTGTATATTCTACCTCTGAAAAATGCTGTTGGTATTTTGATAAGGATTGCATTAAATGTGTAGTAGATTGCTTTGGGTAGTACACACATTTTAACAATATTTGTGCTTGTAATCTATTTCTTTGTGTCATCTTCTATTCCATTTCTTTCATTGGTGTTTTATAGTTTTTGGAGTATGGGGTCTTTCATGTTGTTAGTTAGGTGTCTTACTATTTTTGGTGCAATTGTAAATGGGATTGCTTTCTTAATTTCTCTTTTTGCTGCTTCATTACTGGTGTATAGAAATGCAACAGATTTCTGTACATTGATTTGTGTCCTGCAACTTCATTGAATTTATTTGTCAGTTCTAGCAGTTTTTTGGTGGAGTCTTTAAGGTTTTTCCATACATAATATCATGTGTCTGTGAACAGTGAATGTTTTCCTTCTTCCTTACCAATTTAGATACCATTTATATCTTTTTGTTGTCTGAATGCTATGGCTAGGACTTGTAGTACTATGTTGAATAAAAGTGGTTAGAATGGACATCCTTGTCTTGTTCCTGATCTTAGGGGGAAAAACTAAATATGATGCTAGCTATGGGTTTTTCATATGTGGCCTTTATTTATTATGTTGAGGTATGTACCCTCTAAATCTACTTTGTTGAGGGTCTATCTCATGAGTGGATGTTGTACTTGTCAAATGCTTTTTCTGCATCTATAGACATGATCATGTGGTTTTTTTCCTTTCTCTCATTGATGGGATGTATCACATTGATGGATTTGTGAATATTGAACCATCTTTTCAACCCAGGAACAAATCCCACTTGATTGTGATGGGTGATTTTTTTTAATGTATTGTTGGATTTGGTTTGCCTGTACTTTGTTGAGGATTTTTGCATTTATGTTTATTAGAGAATGCTGGCCTCATAGAATGAATTGGGAGGTTTTCTTCCCTTTTCTATTTTTTGGAATAGTTTGGGAAGAATAGGTATGAACTCTTATTTAAATGTTTGGTAGAGTTCACCTGTGAAGCCATCTGGTCCTAGACTTTGTTTGTTGGGAATTTTTTCATTACTGATTCAATTTCTTTGCTAGTAATCAGTCTGTTCAAATTTTCTATTTCTTCCTATTTCATTTTTGTTAGGTGATATGTTTCTAGGAATTTATCCATTTTTTTCTAGGTTGTCCAATTTGTTGGCATATAATTTTTCATAATATTCTCTGTGTATATCTGTGGTGTCAGTTGTTTTTTCTCCTGTCTCATTTGTGATTTTATTTGAGTCCTTTCTCTCTCTCTCTCTTTTTTTCTTAATAAGTCTGGCTAGAGGCTTATCAATTTTCTTGATTTTTTTTTGGAGAACCAGCTCCTGGTTTCATTCATCTGTTCTATTAATTTCTTCTTTTATTTTCTGGGTGACTGATTTGTTGTTTAGTAGCATGTTATTTAACCTCCACATATTTGGTCTTTCCAGAGTTTTTCTTGTGGTTGACTTCTAGTTTCATAGCGTTGTGGTCAGAAAAGATGCATGGTATGACTTTGATATTTTGGATTTGTTCAGGCTGATTTTGTGGGCTAATATGTGATCTATTCCAGAGAATTTTCCATGTGTGCTTGAAAAGAGTGTGTTTTTCAGCTGATTTAAGATGAAATATTCTGACTATATCTGTGAAATCCATCTGTTCCAGTGTATCGTTCCAAGCCATTGTTTCCTTCTTGATTTTGTGTAGATGATTTGTCCATTGATGCAGGATGCATTGTTAGCAAAATTGGCATTGGGCCACTAGTTTTATGATGGAGCCATGAAATGGCTGCAATGGCTGGGGACATGAGGCCTGGTGTGGCAGTGCACTGTGGCTGGTGTGGTTGGGCCTGATGCTGGATGGTGGCTGGGGGTGCATGGCTGAATGCTGCTGTTGGGTGCAGTGTATGGTAGCAGCAGCACACCTGGTGGGTGGGTGGGGAGCATGCAGCTTTATCGAAATGTGCCCTGAGCCCTGGGCCAAGGCTGCAAGTGTCTGGGTGTACAGCTCCTCATCCTGTAGGTGGCTCTGTGTTTGTGCTGGGGGCCAGGGGAGAAAAATGGTGACTGCCAGCTCCCTTGTTTTCATAGAAGTCCCCCACCTCACTCCAAAATCAGCTTTAATTTATCTAGCTCCCATTTGCCCCCCAGTATTGTGTAAACTGCTATTTTTATGTCCTCTCTGTGCAGGTTACTATCTCTTTAAGGGATAGTATCTCAGCTATCAGTTGCCCTCCCAGCTCACCCCTTGCTGAGTCAGCTGACTTTTTTTTTTTTTAATTTACATCCAAGTTAATTAGCATATAGTACAACAATGATTTCAGGAGTAGATTCCTTAATGCCCCTTCCCCATTTAACCCATTCCCCCTCCCACAACCCCTCCACTAACCCTCTGTTTGTTCTCCATATTTAAGAGTCTCTTCTGTTTTGTCCCTCTCCCTGTTTTTATATTAGTTTTCCTTCCCTTCCCTTATGTTCATCTGTTTTGTACCTTAAAGTCCTCATATGAGTAAAGTCATATGGTATTTGTCTTTCTCTAATTTCGCTTAGCGTAATACCCTCTAGTTCCATCCACATAGTTGCAAATGGCAAGATTTCATTCCTTTTGATTGCCGACTCCATTGTGTGTGTGTGTACACACACACACACACAACATCTTCTTTGTCCATTCATCTATCCATGGACATTTGGGCTCTTTCCATACGTTGGCTATTGTTGATAGTGCTGCTATAAACATGGGGGTGCATGTGTCCCTTCGGAACAGCACATCTGTATCCCTTGGATAAATGCCTAGTAGTGCAATTGCTGGGTCATAGGTTCTTTTTTTTTTTTTTTTTTTTTAACGTTTATTTATTTTTGAGACCGAGAGAAACAGAGCATGAATGGGGGAGGGTCAGAGAGAGGGAGACACAGAATCTGAAACAGGCTCCAGGCTCTGAGCTGTCAGCACAGAGCCTGACGCGGGCTCGAACTCACGGACCGTGAGATCATGACCCGAGCCGAAGTCAGCCGCTCAACCGACTGAGCCACCCAGGCGCCCTCTATTTTTTTTCTTTAACATTTATTTTTGAGAAACAGAGTATGAGTGGGAGAGAGTGGGGCAGAGAGAGAGGGAGACACAGAATTCGAAGCAGGCTGCAGGCTCCGAGCTGTCAGCACAGAGCCGGACGCAGGGCTCAAACTCATAAACTGCGAGATCATGACCTTAGCCGAAGTTGGACGCTCAACTGACTGAGCCACCCAGGTGCCCCAGTTCTAATTTTAATTAAAACATTTTTGTTCAATGTTTATTTATTATTGAGAGACAGACAGCGCATGAGCACGGCGGGGGGGGGGGGGGGCTCAGAGAGAGGGGGAGACACAGAATCCGAAGCAAGCTCCAGGCTCTGAGCTGCCAGCACAGAGCGTGACATGGGGGTCGAATACATAAACCGTGAGATCATGACCTGAGCCAAAGCCGGACGCTTAACCAACTGAACCACCCAGGCGCCCCTATTTTTAATTTTTTGAGGAACCTCCATACTGTTTTCCAGAGTAGCTGCAATCACTTTGGATTCCCACCATCATTTGAGTCAGGTGACTTTTAAAGATCCAGGCTGATGGGGTGCCTGGGTGGTTCAGTCGTTTGAGTGCCTGACTTCACCTCAGGTCATGGTCTCATGATTCGTGGGTTCGAGCCCCACATCAGGCTCTGTGCTGACAGCTCAGAGCCTGAAGCCTGCTTTGGATTCTGTGTCTCCCTGTCTCTCTGCTCCTCCCCCACTCACATTCTGTCTATCTCTATCTTTCTCTCTCTCAAAATAATAAATAAGCATTAAAAAAAAAAAAAAAAACAAAACAAAAACCACTCCAGGCTGCAAGTCCCACTGGTTTTCCAAACTCACTGAATTCAACTCCTCCTGGGTTTTAAAACCAAATGTTATGGGGATTATTCTTCACCATGTGAGCTGCCTTGGTGTGAGGGCCCATTTCTTTGCCCTCTCTGCACGGGTAGCTCTTTCCCTACTGCAGGCAGCCTCCCTCCACTTTTCTGACTTTCCTAACCTTTCAGATGCAGTTTCTTCTGTGTATCTTGTTGTGGAGTTTGTTCTGCTTGTCTTCAGTTCACTCTCTGTTTATTGACCTGAATGTGGGTGATAACGTAGATGTAAATGTGGGACAGGATGAGCTCAGAGCCTTCCTACTCCACCATCTTCCCAAACTTTTTGTTTGTTTGTTTTTTAAAATTTTTATTTATTTATTTTTAGTTTTCAAATTTGTTTTTGAGAGAGAGAGAGAGTGTGGGGTGGGGGGCGGGGGGCCAGAGAGAGAGACACACACAGAATCCAAAGCAGGCTCCAGGCTCTGAGCTGTCAGCACAGAGCCCAACATGGGGCTCAAACTTGTGAAACGTGAGATCATGACCTGAGCTGAAGTCTGATGCTTAACCGACTGAGTCACCCAGGTGCCCCTGTTATAGACTTCATGCAGAGTAACCATCTTTGGTTAACATATTATTTCTTGAGATGGAATAAATATAGTTACTAACATACAAGCTTTCTGAATTAAACTACGATTCAGTTGTGCTTCCCTGAATTTTAGCAATTAGATTTTGAATGATTATAGAACATTCCTTCTTTTTGTTTAATATTTACAGATACCCATTTATTTATTTTATTATTTGCTTTTATTTTTTAATTTACATCCTAGTTAGTTAGCATATAGTGCAACAATGATTTCAGGAATAGATTCCTTAATAACCTTACCAATTTAGCCCATCCCCCCTCCCACAATCCCTCCACCAACCCTCTGTTTGTTCTGTATATTTAAGAGTCTCTTATGTTTTGTCCCCCTACCTGTTTTTATATTATTTTTCCTTCCCATCCCTGTGTTCATCTATTCTGTGTCTTAAAGTCCTCATGTGAGTGAAGTCATACGATGTTTGTCTTTCTCTGACTAATTTCACTTAGCATAATACCCTCTAGTTCCATCCACGTAGTTGCAAATGGCAAGATTTCATTCTTTTTGATTGCCAAGTAATACTCCATTATATATATGTATATGTGTGTATACATATACATATACATATATATGTGTGTGTGTGTATCTACACACACCCCCCACATTGTAAAAAAAATTTTTTTTAATGTTTGTTTATTTTTGAGAGAGAGAGTGAGCAGTGGAGGGGCAGAGGGAGATGGAGACAGAATCTGAAGCAGGCTCCAGGCTCTGAGCTGTCAGCACAGAATCCAATGTGGGGCTCGAACCCATGAACTGTGATATCATAACCTGAGCTGAAGTCAGACGTTCAAAAGACTGAGCCACCACATCTCCTCTTTCCATTCATCTATCAATGGACATTTGGGCTCTTTCCATACTTTGGCTATTGTTGATAGTGCTGCTATAAACATTGCAGTGCATGTGCCTCTTCGAAACAGCATACCTGTATCCCTTAGATAAGTACCTAGTAGTGCAATTGCTGGGTCATAGGGTAGTTCTATTTTTAATTTTTTGAGGAACCTCCATACTGTTTTCCAGAGTGGCTGCACCGGTTTGCATTCCCACCAGCAATGCAAAAGAGATCCTCTTTCCCCGCATCCTCACCAACATCTTTTGTTGCCTGAGTTGTTAATGTTAGCCATTCTGACAGGTGTGAGGTCATATCTCACTGTGGTTTTGATCTGTATTTCCCTGATGAGTGATGTTGAGCATTTTTTCATGTGTTGGTGGGCCATCTGAATGTCTTCTTTGGAGAAGTGTCTATTCCTGTCTTTTGCCCATTTCTTCACTTGATTGTTTATTTTTGAGGTGCTGAGTTTGATAAATTCTCTGTAGATTTTGGATACTAAATCCTTTATCTGCTATGCTGTTTGCAAATATCTGCAACCATTCCATTGGTTGCCTTTTAGTTTTGCTGATTGTTTTCTTCGCTGTGCAGAAGCTCCTTTATTTTGATGAGGTCTCAGTAGTTCATTTTTGCTTTTGTTTCCCTTGCCTCTGGAGATGTGTTGAGTAAGAAGTTGCTGCGGCCAAGGTCAAAGAGGTTTTTGCCTGCTTTCTCCTTGAGGATTTTGATGGCTTCCTGTCTTATATTGAGGTCTTTCATCCAATTTGAATTTATTTTTGTGTATGGTGTAAGAAAGTGGTCCAGGTTCATTCTTCTGCATGTTGCTGTCCAGTTTTCCCAGCACCACTTGCTGGGAGACTGTCTTGGTTCCATTGGATATTCTTTCCTGCTTTGTCGGAGATTAGTTGGCCATACATTTGTGAGTCCATTTCTGGGTTCTCTATTCTGTTCCATTGATCTGAGTGTCTGTTTTTGTGCCAGTCCCATACTGTCTTGATGATTACAGCTTTGTAATACAGCTTGAAGTCTGGGTGGGATACCTCCTGCTTTCGTTTTCTTTTTCAAGATTGCTTTGGCTATTCGGGGTCTTTTGTGGTTCCATACAAATGTTAGGCTTGTTTGTTCTAGCTCTGTGAAGAATGCTGGTGTTATTTTGATAGGTATTGCATTGAATATGTAGATTACTTTGGGTGGTATTGACATTTTAACACTATTTGTTCTTCCTATCCAAGAGCATGGAATCTTTTTCCATTTTTTTTTTATGTCTTCTTCAATTTTTTTCATAAGCTTTCTGTAGTTTTCAGTGTATAGATTTTTCACCTCTTTAGATAGATTTATTCTTAGGTATTTTATGGTTTTTGGTCCAATTGTAAATGGGATCGATTGGCGTATAGGAAGGCAACTGATTTCTGTGCATTGATTTTATATCCTGCAACTTTGCTGAACTCATGGATCAGTTCTCACAGTTTTTTGGTGGAATCTTTTGGGTTTTCCACATAGAGTATCATGTCATCTGTGAAGAGTGAAAGTTTGACTTACTCCTGGCCAATTTGGATGCCTTTTATTTCTTTGTGTTGTCTGATTGCTGAGGCTAGGACTTCCAATACTATGTTGAATAACAGTGGTGAGAGTGGACATCCCTGTCTTGTTCCTGACCTTAGGGGGAAAGCTCTCAGTTTTTCCCAATTGAGGATGATGTTAGTGTTGAGTCTTTCATATATGGCTTTTTTGATCTTCAGGTATGATCCTTCTGTCCCTACTTTATTGAGGATTTTTATCAAGAAAGGATGCTGTATTTTGTCAAATGCTTTCTCTGCATCTATTGAGAGGATCATGTGGTTCTTGTCCGTCTGTTCTTTCTTTCTTTCTTTCTTTCTTTCTTTCTTTCTTTCTTTCTTTC